>NC_133656.1:99640053-99946235 GCF_009905375.1 Apium graveolens
GGTCAGAGGATTTGGTCGTCACTATGAAATCTCAATCCAAATTAACCTGTTAAATCAAAATGCAAATGCCAGCAGAAGATATTTATCATTTATGACCCCAAAACTAATCTAAGATCTTTTAAGGTTACAGTTCTAGAAATAAGATTTTCAAATTCCATAAATAAAATTTTATGATTCTGCAATTATGATTTTAAATGTTCTGCTCTAATGCAGATGTCGGTTTTATATCAAAACAACCCTATATTCGCTATAATGATCTTGATGAGTATTTCTTTCGCTCATACTTGCCTATTTTCAAATTTAACCTCCAGTGAGGATCAACATGCGCTGTTTAGCTGCGTAATTCAAGGAAGCAAAGAAGAAGCTTTTGGAAGGTGGTTGGTCCAGGGTTGCGAACTAGTGTAAGTTTTATTGTGTAAATTTGTTTATATATATATATTATATTTGTGATATTTTATAGCTGGGCCTGAAGGGTTTTTGCACATAAACGCAACGAAAACCTAAATTTAAATCTTAAAAAAAAATCAAAACCCTCCGCGGGATCCATGCGAAAAATAATATTTAATTCATAGTTCAGTATGTTTACCTTAAGAAGCTTTACGTTAATGGAAAGATGGAGGTCTTTAATAGCGATCCAAGAACGTATTCAGTGAATAGTTACCGTACAATTAATTCCTTCTACCCTGCAATATCACGATTAAATACAAGGCATGGAACTTGTGTCAAGCCTATCTTATTTAATCATTTGCTTTCCCATTCACTATGCTTAGTTCTATTTAATGTAAATTAGAAACTCCTTTCTAATTTCATTCACTCTGGCCAGAGATTCCAGAACTAGCATAAGTGGATCAACATTGAACATTCTCTTCCTTCACTGGAAGGGGTAGATCCTTTATTGATCATACACTATCTTCGTATACAAATTCCTATACCCAGTAGAGCCCTTATAATTGTCCCTGGAGACTAAGAACTAAACCAAAGCATAGTTCAGTGTACACAAGATTACTATGATGACCTCAAGTCTAAGGATACTTGTACAACTATCACTATGTGAACAACTATTGACACGTGAGTGAACTCCATCAGTTGTTCAGTTGTGCGAGTAATGTTCAGTGAACTTATTCTATAATAAGCACCTATATACTAGCTTTAGTGTCACCACACAAATGTCTATGAGAACAGACATCCTTCATAATGAAGCAAGCATAGTATGTACCGATCTTTGCGGATTATTAATTACCAGTTAGTAATCCTACGACCAGGAACTATTTAAGTTTAGAGTTATCATCTTTTAGGTCTCATTATTATGATCTCATCACAATTCATAAAAAGCTTTACTCTAAACTGTGGTATATCTTATTTAAACACTTAAAATAGATAGAGCCCGTAATAAAAACAAAAAAATTCTTTTATTAATATCAATGAAATCAAAACAGATTACATAAAAGTTATTCCTAAATCCTCATACATGATTGGACTTAGGACATATCTCTTTCAATCTCCCACTTGTACTAAAGCCAATCACTCTGGTATCTAATACCCATCCTGTTTTTATGATGATCAAAGTGACTTTGAGAAAGTGGCTTTGTTAAAGGGTCTGTTATGTTGTTATGTGTGTCAACTCTCTCGACGTTGACATCTCCTCTTTCAATAATCTCCCTAATCAGATGAAAGCGCCGCATGACATGTTTGGAACTTTTATGAGACCTAGGTTCCTTGGCTTGTGCTATTGCTGCGTTGTTATCACAATACAACACAATAGGCTCTTCAACGCTAGGAATAACTCCCAACTCAGAAACAAATTTCCTCATCCAAACGGCTTCTTTTGCAGCCTCACTTGCAGCTATATATTCTGCTTCCGCTGTGGAGTCAGCCGTTGTAGACTGTTTGGAACTCTTCCAACTAATCGCACCACCATTCAGAGTAAACACGTACCCTGACATGGATTTGCTATCACTTTCTGATTGAAAACTAGAGTCAGTATAACCCTCTATTTTCAACTCAGATTCACCACCAAAAACAAGAAAAATGTCCTGAGTCCTTCGCAAGTACTTAAGGATGTTTTTCACTGCTTTCCAATGGTCTTCACCTGTATTGGACTGATATCTGCTCATCACACTAATTGAATAAGCAACATCAGGCCTTGTACATAACATCGCGTACATGATTGATCCTATTGCTGAAGTATAAAGAATCTTACTCATATGCTCTCTTTCCTCAGGTGTCTTAGGAGACATTCTTTCGGAAAGGGACACTCCATGGCTCATCGGTATGAGACCTCTTTTGGAGTTTTCCATGGTAAACCTTTGAAGCACTTTCTGGATGTATGTACCCTGGGTAAGACCTATCATTCTTCTAGATCTATCTCTATAGATCTTCATACCGAGAATGTAGGATGCTTCTCCCAAGTCCTTCATGGTGAAGTTCTTTGATAGCTATACTTTGACTGATTGCAGCATCGGTATATCATTTCCTATAAGAAGTATGTCATCCACATACAATACAAAAAATGTAACCGCGCTCCCACTAACCTTCTTGTAGACACATGGTTCATCTATGTTTTTGATAAAACCAAACTCTTTGATTGTCTCATCAAAACGGATGTTCCATCTACGAGAAGCTTGCCTTAAACTATATATGGTTCGCAGCAGCTTACACACTAGGTGTTCATTTCCCTTGGAAAGAAAACACTCTGGCTGTGTCATATACACTACCTCCTCAAGTTCCCCATTGAGGAAGGCCATTTTCACGTCCATTTGCCAGATCTCATAGTCGTAGTAAGCAGCAATCGCAAGCAAAATCCGAATTGATTTTAACAAGGCTACATGCGAAAAAGTTTCATCAAAGTCAATCCCTTGCCTTTGTTTGAATCCTTTTGCCACGAGCCTGACCTTATAGGTCTCCACCTGGCCATCTGCTCCAATCTTTCTTTTGTATACCCACTTGCACCCAATAGGCTTAACACCTTCAGGCGCCTCAACCAGAGTCCATACTTGGTTGGTATACATAGATTCTATTTCGGATTTCATGGCACTATGCCATTTCTCTGAGTCAACACTACTCATAGCCTCATTGTAGGTCACAGGGTCGTCATCATCAATGATTGACAACTCATTGCCATTCTCAATGACAAGGCCATAATACCTCTCAGGTTGGCGAGACACTCCCCCTGTCCTACGAATGGGCTGTTCCACAGAAGGTTGTTCAGTCTGAACAGGTGTTTCCACTTGATCCGTAGTAGTTTGTGCTTCTTGAACTTCATGAAGTTCAATTTTGCTCCCACTGTTTTCTTCAAGGATAAACTCCTTTTCCAAGAAGGTAGCATGTCTGGAGACAAACACCCAATGATCGGTATAAAAGTAATACCCCAAAGTCTCTTTAGGATATCCCACAAAATTACATTTTACGGATCGAGATTCCAGCTTATCTGGGTCAACTTTCTTGACATAACCTGGACATACCCAAATCTTAATGTGTTTAAGACTCGGTTTCCTTTCTTTCCATATCTCATATGGTGTTTAAGGAACAGATTTGGAAGGCACCTTATTCAGTAAATATGCTGAGGTTTCCAATGCATAACCCCATAGGAATACTGGAAGATTCGCATAGCTCATCATGGACCGAACCAGGTCTAACAAAGTTCGATTTCTCCTTTCAGATACCCCATTTAACTGTGGAGTATATGGAGGAGTCCACTAGGAGACTATACCATTTTCTTTGAGATAATCTAGAAACTCTCCATTCAAGTATTTACCACCTCGATCTGATCGAAGAGTTATAATACTGTGTTTGGTTTGTTTCTTCACTTCATGTTTATATTCTTTGAACTTTTCAAAGGCTTCAGACTTGTGTTTCATCAAATACACATATCCGAATCTAAATCTATCATCTGTGAAAGTAATGAAGTATGAAAATCCACCCATGGCTTGCGTAGACATTGGTTCACATACACCTGTGTGTTCCAATCCTAGCAAATCTGCAGCCCTCTCTCCATGTCCACTAAATAGAGATTTGGTCATTTTACCCAATAGACAAGACTCGCATATAGGATATAATTCAAAATCGAAGGGGTCAAGTAACCCTTCCTTATGCAATGTCCGCAATCTTTTTTCACTAATATGACCTAGCCTACAGTGCCCTAAATAGGTCAGATTTTCATCATCTCGTTTCCTTTTATTAGTTTATTCAATCTGAAGTAAATCATGCTCTACGTCACATACATACAGACCATTATTTAAAATACCACGTCCATAAAGAACATTATCTCTAAGGATAGAATATTCATTATTCTTAATAATAAATGAAAACCATCCAAATCCAACATAGGAATAGAAACAATATTCCTCACAATAGAGGGAACGTAATAACAATTATTCAAAATAATAGTCTTGCCCGTAGGTATATGTAGACTAAATGATCCTACAGATATGGCCGCAACCCTTGCTCCATTGCCCATACGTAGAATCACCTCATCTTTTTTAAGAGTCCTACTTCCCTTTAGTCCTTGTAACAAATTGCAAATATGAGAACCACATGCGGTATCTAATACCCAAGTAGAAATTTGACCTAGTGACATATTAACTTCGATCATGAACATGCCTGAATCAGAAGCGGTAGTCTCACTACCCTTCTTCTTCTTCAATTCTGCAAGGTAAACCTTGCACTTTCTCTGCTAGTGCCCCAACTTGTTACAGTGAAAAAAAACAGCTAAATTAAGACCAGTCAACTTGTGAGCATCTAGTATGCTCCGGAGTGATAGTGCAGAAGACATGACGAATATAGTAAATCTGTAAATGATAAACACATAACAACACTTAGCAAATATTCAATTTCATTTCAAAACACAATATGAATCGGGTCTTTATTCATAAGTGTCTCCCACTAGTTTATCTAATTTATTCAACCCCCTAAGTGAAAATTAAGCATTCATAATGCTAATGGGAATAGGGATCCTACATTCCATCACACAACCTCGGCTGTAGCACGAAACGTCATGTGATGTTCAATAGGCAGACAACTCTTGTCAATTACATCTTATGTTATTCCCTAATATAACTTTAGCCTCTTGAATAATTGAGTCACGGTTGTGGCACGACAAACTCGATATTCTAAGTCAAGTCTAACCCAACATTTCATACAATTGAATCAGTCTCCAACGGCCCACGGTTGTAGCACGTACCGACCTTTAGATTCTAATTCAATGTACACATCTCTATGTAATAGACAAGTATTTCTTATCTTGAAATCAAAGCCCTCGGCTGTAGCATGAAACGACAATGATTTAAAAATAAGAACCACTTTCTACCATGTTGGAAAGCTATGACCGACACAAGCCCGTTGTGTCTTTGGCCAATTACTACTTGATATTATTTAATTTTAGAGGGATTATATTACATTGCAATCATAATCATATTATAAAGAGATTCTTCCTTTTAAATTAAATATTTCAAATCAATAATCGATAATCAGATGATTCCCAGATCGGGTGGAGCATTGTCAAGAGGCGTCACTTAATAACCCTTTCTTACAGATAGAAATATGTTGTTGACAGAATTATCCTTTCTCTCAATATTAAAAATTCATATTTAATTACGTGTTTCATAAACACAAAAATCTCATGATTGTATTCATAATATTATTATTAAGGTCATGAAACAATTTCACTATACTAGATTGTTTAACAAACGCCTTATGTTGATTTAAGTTCACCTAAATCTATCATCGCATGGTAAACATAGGCATATATCTCATATATAAAATTAAATAAACAAGTAAATGTAAAGCGCAATAAAGTAAATGTGTTTGGTTATGGCCCCATCCTATGTGATCTTTATCACGCTCATGATAAAGATCAAGGTCAATCTAATATGGTGATAGAAATAAATACAACTACTTATTACATAAGTCTTCTTCTTTGTTTAGACTTCTTATATGCCTCATCTTCTCCTTTGTATCACCTCCATTGGATAGCCTTATTGAGTCTTCAATTACATTACATGATTGAAAGTAAAACTAATCTAATGAACTTATAAGAATAACTCAAGTTACGTTCGAGATTTATGATTACAAAGATTGACGACATGCAAGTCGTATTTAAAACCAAAACCAAAACCATTACACTAAGGTCGAAAGGCCATAACCATCCACCATGATCATAAAACACATAAAAGCATGTTAAAACACATAATATGATCTTAACATATCATATTATCCATGATCTAATCATAAAAAAAATATGACAAAAATCAGAAAAATCAGAATCAAATCAGAAAAACAAGAATCACTGTTTACGGGCAGTAACCGACGTCAAACGCCTTACAGACGAGTCGTTGATAGCTTTTGCTATCAGTTTTGTTCAGACGCTCGTTTACCTATGGAATAGGGTATTCGTTTGCGTAAATCGGACATCAGACCCATATTTCAGCAAATCTGCAGCAGCCAATTCAGAATCCGTATCCAATATGATTCTCATAATTAGAACAAACATAAATCAATATATATCAGTATATATACAGATTACATAATCATCTTATGATTATACAACTCACATGAATATCATATATTCAAAACATACATATATAAGCATATTATATCAACATCAAATCATGGCGAATCACGTACATGCTTATATATCGAAAACAGTTAAACACATAAATGAATTAAAAACTTTTCGAAAGTAGCTCTGATGTCATTAAAGGGTTTTTAGCACATAAACGCAACGAAAACGTAAATTTAAATCTTAAAAAAAACTAAAAACCCTCCGCAGGATCCATGCGAAAAATAATATTTAATTCGTAGTTCAGTATGTTTACCTTAAGAAGCTTTACGTTAATGGAAAGATGGAGGTCTTTAATAGCGATCCACGAACGTATTCAATGAATAGTTACCGTACAATTAATTCCTTCTACCCTGCAATGTCACGATTAAATACAAGGCATGTAACTTGTGTCAAGCCTATCTTATTTAATCATTTGCTTTCCCATTCACTATGCTTAGTTCTATTTAATGTAAATTAAAAACTCCTTTCTAATTTCATTCACTCTGGCCAGAGATTCCAGAACTAGCATAAGTGGATCAACATTGAACATTCTCTTCCTTCACTGGAAGGGGTAGATCCTTTATTGATCATACACTATCTTCGTATACAAATTCCTATACCCAGTAGAGCCCTTATAATTGTCCCTGGAGACTAAGAACTAAACCAAAGCATAGTTCAGTGTACACAAGATTACTATGATGACCTCAAGTCTAAGGATATTTGTACAACTATCACTTTGTTCAACTGCTGACACGTGAGTGAACTCCATCAGTTGTTCAGCTGTGCGAGTCATGTTCAGTGAACTTATTCTATAATAAGCACCTACATACTAGCTATAGTGTTACCACACAAATGTCTATGAGAACAGACATCCTTCATAATGAAGCAAGCATAGTATGTACCGATCTTTGCGAATTATTAATTACCAGTTAGTAATCCTACGACCAGGAACTATTTAAGTTTAGAGTTATCATCTTTTAGGTCTCATTATTATGATCTCATCACAATCCATAAAAAGCTTTACTCTAAACTGTGGTATATCTTATTTAAACACTTAAAATAAATAGAGCCCGTAATTAAAACAAAACAAGTCTTTTATTAATATCAATGAAATCAAAATAGATTACATAAAAGTTATTCCTAAATCCTCATACATGATTGGACTTAGGACATATCTCTTTCAGGGCCTAGTATACTTCTTTTCGAAGTTATACTAGCGGGTTAGTTTTGAATTGGAATTTGTTGAAAAGAGTTTTAATAGGAAGTGAAAAAAAAATATTTATGGAATTTGGATATCTTGTTTCTAGAACTGTAACCTTAAAAGATCTTGGATTAGTTTGGGGTCATAAATGATAAATATCTTCCGCTGGCATTTGTATATTGATTAAACAGGTTGATTTGTTTGAGGTTTTATAGTGAAGACCAAATCCTCTGACCCCGGATTTGGGGGCGTTACAGGTTGGTATCAGAGCTGAGGTTATAGTAAATTAGAAATAAGAGTGAGTAGGAGCTCATATTGAGTTCCTGTTGGACTATTGGATATTATACCAACGAGTAAGTTAAGATAGGCGCATTCGTTTGAGATGGTTGTGCTGAGCTGGATGGAACTCCAGGAAGCTACAAATTTATATTGTGGAATCTTCCGAGACTATGATTCGATGACGATGAAGATTATCGATATCCTTAGAATATGAAGAATGGTCTAGAGTTGAATGACGAGTCAGCAGAAGAGTTCAAATAGAAGATAAGTATTAAGACTTTGGCAATACCTTCCCTTTCTTTAACTTCTTTTGTCATCTCTCAAAAAGAGGTATATTTTAGAGGATATTCCCTAACACTCTTTTAGTCATTTTATGCCATAATTTTTGTTCTCTGGACTTCATTTCCTTCAGAAATATCAGCTTTGAAATCTTTCTAGTTTTATTCATTTGATTTTGGATTCTTTTGATATTCTTTTATTCTGACTGAGATGAACAACCCTAACTATAGGGGACACAAGGTATATCTGTCTGTGTGATAGGAGTTGGATGGGACGCCATCACCTGTGTGTGTTGTGAATACAAGAGGTTAACACCCTTTAGTAGTGTCTTAATTTGGACACGCAATACCAAGTTCATTTGATCATATTGATGTCTCAGTTAGTCTTTTATTTCAACAATACTTTTTCACAAATTCAGATTTTGGTCCTGCTATGACATGAAATTCTCTTCTCTTTGAAATTCCATGATTTTATCATCTGAAATATTCGAAGGTATGCCAATCAAGTTGGGCTGAGCTATCTTGAACAAGGAGAAGTAGGGTTATGTGATGGAATTACCAAGGACGACAGTGGATTGCAATGCGATTAGAATATCGGTGGCATATAGGGAATTCGATCTGTTTCTTTATTTATCTTTCTATTTGTCTCTCTCTTTCTTTTTCCTTCTTTCTATCTTTCTCTCTATTCTTCTTTCTCGCAATCAGTAAAAGCGATTCTATTGAGGAATTGGTCAAATGATTTGTGGAGGAAACATGGTAAGGAGAGAAGCTCCCGTGATCATTATGTTATACAAGGACTCCAAGCTTTATTTGAGATTTAATGAAAGTTGCATATTCAAAATTAGAAAGTTGACCAGAAGACCCTTAGTGCTTTCTTCCGTTGATTCCGAGGACGGAATCCTTATAAGGGGGTAGATTGTAATATCCCATATTTTCAAATATTATTATTATTATTTGAATATGTTTATGTGATTTTCTAATTTAGAAGGAATAAAATTGTGGATATTTTATTCCTGTATGACGAGTTTGTGTTATTAAATGGTAATGTGCTAATTGTTAAGTGTTATATCGATCATTGTTAATTTCTGAAAGTATTTACTTAAATATATATTTTTAAAATGTTATTTGAAAGCCGATCTTATTGATATCGGTAAATTGAAATTGTCTTGTAATATCCGGAAAATATTGTGCAATTATTTTTATTAATAAATAATTATTATGTGATTATTATGGGAATTTTGGTGAATTATATGATGATTGATATTTATATTTGGGTGTTTATATGTGATAAAGTGTAAGTATTTTGATTTTTAATATGTCCATAATAAAGTATAGATAATTATGGTATTTTTCTGGTAATTTTGGAGAGTTATATGATTTTATAAGGATTTATAGATTTAATAATTATTTTCTGAGTAATTATAAAACTATTTTATAAAGCCGGTAATCGTCAAACTTCAACTGTTTTTGCGTTTTTACAACCCGAAACTCTTCCGAAAACTCCTTCCTAACCTAATTGGGTAATTTCAGACATTTTTCGTATTTTAACTTTTTCGATCCGGATTACGATTTGACCCGTACGCACCCCGGCGTAAAATTTTCGATACGATAATCATTTCGGTAGATCAATAAAACCCGTATTCTCGAGAGACGGGATATTTTTTAAATTATTTTCTCAAAGGATGTTTTATAAGAAACTCGGTTTTGATAATTATCCAAATCTGGTATTAAATCTGATATATAAGTGTAAATTCAGTATTAAATTTCAGAATGTTTCAAAAATCATGAAACTTATATTTTCTTAAGTTTTCAATATTTTGAGAATTTTAAAATTGATTTGGAAATTTTTCGCATTATATTTAACCGCACTTTTGTTCGTTAAATCGTAAAATGCAGGTCAGATGCACGATCCAAAATTATTTTAAAAACTATGAAAATTTTATTTTATTACTTTTAAATATTTCGAGAATTTTAGAAGTATTTAGGTAATTTTTCGAGTTAATTTCACTCTCAAGTTTGTTCGTTAAATCACGAACTGCGGATTTAATGTTAAATCAAAAAATATTTTAAAAATTACAATTTTTTTTATCTTACTAGTTTTTGAATATTTGGAAAATTTTAAAATTATTTTGAATTTTTTTGAATTAATTTTGCCCGCAAATCGGATCTTTAGGATTCAAAATGCGGGACAGAAATAAGCTTGCAGCCCGACAGAAGGACACATGGCTCCGTCCAGACACGTACAGAGTGGATGCGTTGAGGTGCGAAAGCCTTCTATGTGGTTCTTTTATTTGTGTTACACGTATCTCTACTTGTTCATATAAAGAAAAAGAAAAGAAAAAAAAATAAAGAAATCCTATACTTGGTACCAGTGTTCCAGAAATCGTTAGGCGTGCCAGGACGGTGAGGGTACCTTCGAGAGATTAATCGGAAAGTCGGAGATTAATCGGACCGATTAATCGATACATTAATCGGAAGAATATAAATATTATTTTTAATTTTTATAATTATATAATGATCAATATGTCAAATATTTGATTGAAAAAAAAATTAGAATGATATAAAACAATATCTACACATTTGAGATGCGTTATGTACTAATTATTGTGTTTACAATATTAACTATATTTTAATTCACACTTTTAAATTAATTATAATATGTTATTTTTATATTTCAAGTGAGAAAATAAATATATTGGATTACTTGTTATTTCTTACCAATACTTTATATTTGAAATTGACATGATATTGTGTGAAATTATGAAATTAATGAATTAAAATTATAAAAACGTAAAAAAAATATTTTTTTAATTTTTTTCCGCCTAGACCGCCTAGGACCGATTTTTGACCGCCTAGCCCGCCTAATCCCGATTTTTACCCGATTTTTTGAAAAAACGCCTAAATCACCGCCTAGGTCCTAGTCGGGGCGTTTTACCACTGCCTAGCGCCCAGGCGGCCGCCTTGACCGATTTTTAGAACACTGCTTGGTACCTGTTACCCAACCCGTATACCCCCTCCCCACCTACTCTCTATCCTATCTTATATAAAACCACCAAGGGAACCCCCCACCCTCCTGTTATGACCATCCACCGCCACCTATATATAATTATTTTATTTATTTATTTTATTTTATCTTCTTCCTCCCCTGCAGCCATACATTTCCCGGTCAAACTCTCTTGCCATCAACATCCGATTGGGGTAATCGTGGATTTTTTTTTATAAATCTTAGGATTAAATTTTTACGTCGGATTTCTGGTCGCTAGTGGTATTCTTGATTTTTACGGCTTCCTGGCTTTTGTTTTGATCGGTTTCTATGGCTTACAAGCTCTATATGAGGTGGTTAAATAGTTTGTATAAGTTTAAATTGAATTTTTGAATTATTTCAGTTTGCCGGATTTATGACTGGAGTTTTTTTTCGCCAGTTTTTTTTGGGTTACAGTAGGTGTACGTGATTCAAAGGTTATTTGTAATTGTAGTCATTATAATTGATTTGTCGGGAGATTTTTGAATAATTTTCGACTGAAACCGGATTGAAAACCGGTTGACTGACTTGTAAATTGAGCCTTGTCGGACCGATTAACTAACTGGAATTTCCAGAATTTCAGGTGAGTTTATACGTGCAAATATAAATGATTGTATGTTGTAAATTTAAATTTTATTAGAATATAGTTGAATTGTATTGTTTGGGATTGATTTTGAGGAGTTATGACCCCGGGAAAAGTCCGTTTTACAAAGATGTTATTTCGAAAATTTTTCTAAAATATTTATTTCGATTTCAAATTATTATATTTTATTATTTTCAAAAATTATAATCTGATTCAATTATTTATAATTAATTCAAATAATTCCTAAAAATTGTTTTTAAGCTTTTAAATTATATTTTGGTATTTAAAAATCAATTAATATTATTATTAATTGATTTATTCCTATTAATTCTTATTTCATTCATAATAAATCAACCGTTCGTCCGTTTAATACGAAACGAACGCCTCCAGACTCAGAAAAATATTCCGCTTTCAATAAAAATACTTTCGAGACCCAAATCCTTTTGTTTCGAAAGGTCACTTGTTTTACAAGTCATTCTGAGTCAATTATTGATCGATAAATCATATTTTTTGACCCAATTTCAGTTTTAAGCGTACCTTCTCGAACCTTTTGACGAACCGAGTCATATGTGATATGAATTATGTGATACGTGAGTTATGTGCTATATGAATTACGTGTGTAAGTGGGTCAATGGTTTGGTGTTTGTTATTCCCAGTGGACTAACAATGAGATTTACAGAAGGGGGGTTGAATTTAAATCTCAAAACTTTTTCAAGTTTTGAGCAGTTTCTAAGGCTAAGTATTTTTGTGAGCAAATGTGTGTGAATTGCTTGAAGCTAATGCAGAAAGATATATATTCAAACACAAATGTAAAGAACACAGAGAACTTAAAAACTTTTCTGATGGATTTGTTGTTCCACGAGAGATGTGTTATTTCAGAAAATCTGTGATTCAAAGAATTAAATCACAGCTGCTTCCTAGTACAAACTAAATGATTTTCTCTCTGGATTTTTCTAAACAGCTCTGGAAAATTCATATCCAATTACTAGCTGCTACTTGGTTTATATATCACCAAGTTTACAAGTGAAGACAAAACTGTAAAATACAATTAAAAAGGCTCTTCACATGTTTCTTCTTCATTTCTCTATCCAATGCAATTTAGGCTTAGCTGTTAATCTTTGAATACTTCCTTGTTTGCACCAGAATGGAAATGCTGCATTTTCTTGATTCCTCCTAGAGGCTTCCACATTCCAGTTTGTCTCTGTCAACCCATGTGCCTCTGTCAGCTTATGAATTGTCACTATTAACTGCTAATGAACTAAGCATCCGTTGAAGCTATCATCCGTTGATGCCTTATCCGTTGAGGCTTTATCCGTTGAAGCTTTATCCGTTGATGCATTAGCAGTTGAAGTCTTTATCCGTTGAAGCACTTATCCGTTGATGGATATTATCCGTTGAAGCTTTAGAGACATCCGTTGAAGCTTTGTTTCTTATCCGTTGAAGGTCTTCAATATCAGTTGATACTTCTTCACTTATACAAAATTACAAGGCATGAAGTATTTACAATTAGCCCTCCTATTTGCATATCCACTAGTAGTCAACATGACTGATAATTTCCTACAACATCTAAGAATTACAACTTGAATCCAGAGAATGAAATGTGCTACAATACTAAACTTATTGCTAAGTAAAGCCACTCCTTCAACGGATAGCCAAGATGGTCTTATCCGTTGAGGCTACAAACACTAGATTTCTACTTAAGTGTTTTGTTTAACTTATCATCAAACTAATACACATATTCCTAACAATCTCCCCCTATTTATGTCTACTAGAACTGTAGGCATAAATTTGGGTTTAGCTTGATGATAACAAAACACTTGACAAATATATTAACTGTAATAAAGCAGAAATTCAAAAGTGCTGCAAAAATGTGTATGCTAAGATGGGATTGAAGAATTACATTGTTTCCAAGGGTGCTCCTTTAGCCTGAGCAGATTAATTTCTTTTCCTTTGATCCCTTGTTTTCTTTCCTAGCCTCCTGTCATTCTCCTCAATTTGAAGTTGAAGTTGTCTGTAGAACTCAGCTTCATCTTCTTCATTGATGTCCAACTTAGATTGCATATCCTTGAGAGTTTCATTACTGGCAATCTTGAGCTGATCTTCAAGTCTGATAAATCTTCTGACTCCTTTGTAGTCTCTGAACTCCATCAACCAATGAGGTGATTTGTGAACTGTAATTCCTCTTTCTTGAATGAGTAATGTTCTAGGCAAGGCATTGGGCTCCCACCAAGTTTTTCTTGTGTTGGCAATCTTGTTGAGAATCTCAGTCTTGGCAGTCCTGGTAAAGCCAGAATCCCTTTGTATGGCTGAGTAGACTCTAACCAAGGTAGAGTAGCCTTCATTCAGAATCTTGTAGAGAGGCCAAGTTCTTTCCCCACTTCCTCTGTATTTGAACACTAGTATTTCTGGTAGCTGTTTGTAGGCAGCTATTCTCCTTACTTCCTCCAGCTCATCCAGATAGAGTTCAATATCTGAAAATTCTTTTATGTCACAAATGTGAACATAATCATCCTTAGAGGCTTGTGGCTTAGGCTTAGGCTTCTGAGTGAATTTGATTGAGGTTTTAGGAGGTGTTGATTTGATTCTTCTTTTCTGCTTCTTTGATGGTGGAGAAGAGGTTAAGAAGGTGGGCAATTTGATGGTGTCCCAATCAATTGGTTCCTCCTTAGGAATGATTATTTCACCATGAATGTTTATGAAGGGGTCAGGCACAATGGGTTCAGGAATAGAAGGTAGTGGTTTGGATTTTGATTGGGTTTCTTCAGTCTCATCTACCATCTTTCTCTTTGCATTGGCCTTCTTTCTATTCCCTTTCTGCCATTCCTCTCTTTCCTTACTTCTTTCTTCCATATCATTATCAACCATGTCCCCCATACATTCATCTTCACTTTTATCTTCAATTTCTTTCTTTTCTTCAGCTTGACTTGACTTTAGCTGTTTTTCAAGCTTTGCTTGTGCTCTTTTGTCAGCCTTTAGCTTTTTGGCTTCTTTCTTCAATTTTCTGGTTTCTTCCCTCTTGGCTATTGAGAATTTGGGATGTCCTTGCATCACACAAATGCTCTTTCCCTCTCTAAAGATAATAACCATGTTCCTCCTTTCAACCACATCCATGGTCTCTTTGTGCTTTATGATACTTCCACCCAAAACCTTGTCTTCATCAGGCTTTGGAAGAGAAAAATCCACTTCTTTCATCTGAGCAAGGCTTAGAGGATTCTTTGTAGAGTCCTTATTGGATCTGTTGTTGGGCTTGAGAACCATAGGTTTCATATTCTTGGAAGAAGTCTCTCCAACCTTATTCCTCCTTACTGGCTTGAGCTCCATAATAATTGGTTCCACCTTTGTGCTATGCTTCACATATTGTGATTTAGAAGTTGTAGAACCAAAAATTTGTTGCATCTTTTCTTCAATTTTCCTCCTTTGCTCTTTGACTTGAAATTCAGCTGCTGCTATCTGGATTAGATCAATTCCATCAAGCTTTCCTTTGATTTGAATAGTTGGAGAAGTGGTGATGGCAGGAACTAGCACTTGAGATATTTGAACTGTTGTTGATGGCTCTCCTTCCCCTTCCCCTTTATTCTCCCCCTTTTTGTTATCATCAAGGGTAGGAGTCAAGCCTTTTGCTTTTGTCAGCTGCATTAGTAGATTTATCTGAGTTTGTTGATTCTGAAGAATGGTGACCATAGAATCTTCAATGACCAGAACTCTGTCTTCTAACCTAGCCAGCCTTTTGTCAGCATCAGATGTTTTCCTCAGTCTCCCCAACAAATCTTGCATAGTACCATAAGGCATGACTGAATCCATCTTCTCAGCATTGTAGGATTTCAGATCAGCAATGTCCTGCTTGAGTTCATCCACACTTAGATTCTGTTTGAAATGCTGTAACTGCAAGAGATGCAGAGAGTCCAGATGAGCTTGAAGAATTGCCTTGGTACCAGCATCTGTAGTCTCCTGAAGGGCCTTCTGAATAGTCATTACTTGCCTGACCAAAGTTACACCAAACTCTCCTGGTGTAGATGCCTTTGCCCATGCCCAATCAGGTAGATCTGGAACAGAACTTGGGCCTGCTTCTCCCCCTAAGTTCATGCTCTCATCCAAAGAATTAGAGTCATCATCATTAGAATTTACTCCAAATTCTTCAGATGGCTCACCAGCTTGAGAAGGCAGCCTGTTAACAGCAGCTTTGTCTCTGACAAGAGATTCTGAAGTGTGTACAATGTTTAAAGTCTGTTCTGCCTCCACATTGCCCTGAGCAGCCAACAATTGATAGGCTGGAACAGGGTGAGTAAAAGTGTCAGCATCCAAGGAAATGTTATCAATTACATCTTTTTAATGTTGCTGAAATTGTCTTTCCTTTTCTGCATCATCCACTATCATTGACTCACTAGCAATGGCTGGATCCACCCTTATAGCTTCTGTACCTGCCTTTCTCTCATTTTCTCTATTTTCTTGCATCAGGGGCTCCCCCTAGCTCACACACACCCTCACACCCTCACCCTCACCTTCTAAGGTGGCACTCCCCTCACTCACTTTTGCCATGCTGGAAGAAATAGCATGCATATGGTGACTCTCAACCTCTCCCTTTGCCTGGGAGCAACCCAGCCTCTCACTTAAATTATCACTCCCTTCCCTCAAACCTAAGAGTGATTGTACAGTAACCATGTCCTCTACAGTTGGAAGTGTTCCTGTTATATGTGTAGAGACCATCAACGGATAGGGAGTATCCGTTGAAGTGGAAACTGATGGTATCAACGGATAACTGCTGTTAAGCTTATCCGTTGAAGAACAACCACTTGTCAACGGATGAGAGATATCCGTTGAAGAAGGAAAAGATGTAGATATTGAAAGTGACATAATTGTTGAATCTGTGTGAATTGATTTTAAGTGAGGTGATCCAGATTCTTCAACTATATCTGAAAGAATTGGCTGATGATCCAACAAATCATCTAAAAGATGATGATCATCAGGTTTTGAGTGGGGCTCCTCCCTGAGTTTTAATGAGGGAGAATTAGGAATTGATGTGAATATCATATCCACATCCAGAGAGGGTGATGGAGAGTTTGATGATTGATGTGTTTCTATTATGAGAGAATGGGGCTGTGACTCTACATTTGCTGGAGTCACATCAAGCTGAATTTGAGAAGGCAAAGATACAGGTGGATGTATCTATGCTGTGTGTGCCCTCTGTGTGGAAACTAGGGTCTTGGCCTCCTTCTTCCTTGAAAAGGCTTTGATTGGTGAATGTGTGGCCTCAGTGTCCCTCCCTCTTTTGTTCTGTGTCCCTGGTTGGGGACTATTTTCAATAGCTGCATCCTTTTGGGAGGATGCAACTAGGGATGTGTTTGACTCCTTTTGAACCACCACAGTCTTTTGAGAGACTGTGGCTTGGATGGCTGGGGTACCACTCACCTCTCCCACCTTATTCTGGGGGGTTTCTTGATGTTCACCCCTCCCCTCACCACCCACACCCTGTTCACTCCCTTCAGGGTTTATGGTAGTTGTTACAACTGTTGTCTTTTGAGAGACAACAGAGGTGGTTTTCTTTGACAGGTGTTTTGAAATTTTAGTTTTGGTGGCTTTGGTAGGAACCTGTTTGGACAAAGACACAGATTCCATTGCCACACTGGAAGGCAAAGAAACAATGGGGTTGGAAACAGTAGGAGTTATAGAAGTGTTTACCTCACTTACCTGTGGTGCATTCATGACTGGCAAATATACCAATGGCACCTGGCTGTTGAGGTTGATTCTCAAAAGGTCTGCAAGGACCCTTTTCTCTTGTGCCCAGCATTTGAGTTTATTGTTCTCATTAGATATAACCAATCCTTCAGCAACATGGTTAGCCAATAACATAAAGAATCTAGCATAGTAGATGTTATGTGGTCTATTAGCTTTGTTACCTAATCTGGAACCTAATTCTAGCATGACATAGTTGCTAAAATTAAAGTACCTATCAGAAACTAGCATATAGAGCATATTAACAAGAGATGAAGTTATGGCATCAAAATTGCTAATCTTCCCAGAGAAGACCTTGATAAAGGCATCTCCAAGAAAACTCCATTCTTTCCTAAGGCCCTTCCTTCTAATACTACCTAAACTAGCAGAATCAAAAGCATAGCCTATAGAATCTAACATAGCAGATACATCTTTATCAGTGTGTGGTGTCATGGCATTATTCTCAGGCACCTTAAAGCAAGACTGTATATCATCACAGTTAATGCAATAATCCTTACCTTTGAGAGAGAAGGCAATAGTCATATCTGTGGAGTTGAACTCTGTAGTTGTCCAAATCTCCTCAATCACCTCACAGTAGATGGTTTGGGCTTCCAGCATTACATAGCTTAGTTTACAGTTTTTGATGAAGTCCATCATCTTGTGATAATCAGAATGGGCTTCATTGTAACGCCCCCAAATCCGGGGTCAGAGGATTTGGTCGTCACTATGAAACCTCAATCCAAATTAACCTGTTTAATCAATAAACAAATGCCAGCGGAAGATATTTATCATTTATGACCCCAAACTAATCCAAGATCTTTTAATGTTACAGTTCTAGAAACAAGATATCCAAATTCCACAAATAAATTTTTCTCACTTTCTTTTAAAACTCTTTTCAATAAATTCCAACTCACAACTAAACCCGCTAGTATAACTTCGAAATGAAGTATACTAGGCCCAAATAAAATACACAACTATAATATAATATAATATAAACAACTTTATACAATAAAACTTACACTAGCCCGCAAACCCTGGATCAACCACCTTCCAAAAGCTTCTTCTTTGCTTCCTCGAATTACGCAGCTAAACAGCGCAAGCTAATCCTCACTGGAGGTTAAATTTAAAAACAGGCAAGTATGAGCGGAAGAAATGCTCAGCAAGATCATTATAGTAAATATAGGGTCGTTTGATATAAAACCGACATCTGCATTAGAGCAGAACATTTTTAAAAATCATAGTTGCTGAATCATAAAATTTTAGTTGAGGAACCCCAAAATTGATTCCTTAATTGTATTCAATACCATTTTGATATTCTTGAGCGACATGCTTCAGCAATACTTTGAATCTTGACGAGAATAAAACTCATAAAAACAGTGTTTACGGAAATATCGTAATCACAATAACATGAAACAATGATTATGGATTGAATCATAAACTTTACTCAAAACCGAACTCTTGAAATTAATACTTATTTTGTTATCATATCAAATTAGATATCACTACGAACTTTGATGCTCACAACATCCCATACTGAAGTCAACACCAATCATCTGTACTAATACCACCTTTGATATTTAACAACAACGTAAGTATAAGCATAAATCAGAATCTGAATCAAAACTGCATTTTACCATTATTCCAAAACAGAAACAGTTGAGAAATTATTTATTCTATGAATATCAAAATGATATGATAATTTAGATTAAGATCATCCTCCGACGGACGTACTATCACATGCTGATCAGCCCGTGTGATAGCACAAGGTCATGATTCGTAGAAACGTGACCCCAAAAACACGAGTACTCAAACAAAAAGGCATAACTAGCCTGTGGCAAAATGGTGTCATAATATTCATATGGCACTTAGAAATAGCCCTCCGCTGGACCGTCCGTCCCGGTCACTTACGCAATTATGATCCAATCTTAAAACCTTTTATTGAAATGGGGTCATGATACTCGACACCCGAAATAATTTTATTTCCCCCAATTCTTGGGTAGGAATATTCGCAACGAAATCACTTTTCTCAAAATCCAAAGCATTTATAAATCCGATAATTGGATAAGTAAAATCACTTGACTATTCTGAACATAGAATAACAGATGAGTATTTGCATAAACATAATTATTTAATCCAGCGATATGTAAAACATCTATCTATCTTGAACTGAGAATAGGGAAAGCAATACTTGCATGATAAGATTTAAAATAGATATCACTTGAACAATAAGTGATGATAGGGATACTTGCATAATATGAATCAAATTAAACGTCACTTGAATGATAAGTGAGGTTAGTGTACTTGCCTTTGGGTTTTTAGCAGTTAGTCACACTCGCAAAGACGCATCTATTCGGACATTCTGTCTTAAAACATCACCGTCCTTCTTTTCAACACTTGACTGATATGCTGCTCCTGCGATTGCTAGAAGCCAGATGCCCAATACCACTCCATTTCACTCTTTATCCAACGTCTTGTCCTGATCAACTCGAATGATCCGCATCTATAATTAAAATATAGAACTTTAATCGACTAAACGATAACCACTCGACGAATTACGCGTCAAAAGCCTATCGTCTACCCATACGATAACCCACACACAAGGAAAACAGTCAAACACAAGACTTATGACCTACATATACACGTAATTCACATATCATGTAAATACATAACTCACGTATCACATAATTCATATCACATATGACTCGGTTCATCAGAAGGGTCGACTCTGTTCGTTTAAAACTGAAATCAGGTCAAAAATATGATTTTTTGATCAATAATCGACTCAGAATAACTTGTAAAACAAACGACCTTTCGAAACAAAAAGGATTTGGGTCTCGAAAGTATTTTTAATGAAAGCGGAATATTTTTCTGAGTCTGTACGCGTTCGTTTCGTATTAAACGGACGAACGGTTTATTTATTATGAATTTTTGAACATTTTTCGGAATTAAAACGGGTCTCCGAATCATTTATAACTAAAGAATAGTGCTCGAACACTCGAAATAATTTTATAAGAATTATTGAGCTTGGAAAATAATTTAAAATAATATTCTCTTGGAAATCGGACAGCACCTCCTCTATTTCTCGGACTACCAGTCGATATCATATCGACACAACCAACAACAATCAACACAATAATATATATTTACGCATATAAACACTCCAGAAATGAATAACACGGCCACCTAAACCAAAACTCGGACCAAAAGTGACTTCTCCAACAATTTCTAAAAATTATGAAATAAATATATAAACACTAACATGCTATAATATACACAAGTACGAAGGCAGAATTTCGGAATCGTTACCCAAAATAAATTCTGATCAACCCGAAGAGAAAATCTGATGTCCGGAAAATATCTCCAGAAAAATCCGAAATTAATAGCGATAGATATATACACGCTGAGATGCCATGTGGAGTAATCGCCACCTCCAAACTCTTTTTCTACGCCCCGAAAATAAATTAAAACGGAAATATAACGGAAATATGCCCCGCAATTTTTCTTCTCAAAACCTTGCAATATATATACCTATGCGTAGGTATCGAAGCGCTGATCGTTTATATATATACCAATTGAAATTTGGATATACGGTTGAGAAGATATGAATTTTTGAAAATTAAAAGTATATAAACAGGAGAGAGACAGAGAGACAGAAGGGAGGAGAAGCTGTTGTGGTAAAAAGGAAATTGGGGGGTTTGTTTTGTTCACGGGTGGCAGGTGGGGTGGTGGCCTCCTGCCACGTTTTCTCTTTTGTTTTATTTTTTATTTTTTTTTCTAACAGATGACAGCAACATATCCTTATTTATATCTGAAAATTTTGTTTTGCCCCGCATTTCTCAACTTATCGAATAAACGCGCAGGTAAATAAAATCAGAAAATTACCAAACAAATTCTAAAATTCTCAGAATAATTAAAAACTAATAAAATAAAATTTTTATAATTTTTAAAGTATTTTTGACTTGCGCATTATACCCGCATTACACAATTTAACGAACCGAGCTACACTTGAAACAAATCCAGAAAATCACGAAAATAGTCTTAAAATGTTACAAATATCCCGAAGTTTATAAAAACATAAATTTTGAAATTTTAAAATAATTTTTGAAACGCAATTTATACCCGCTTTTATCAATTAAACGATTCAACGCGCGGGTAAAATTAATCCTAAAAATTCTCAAAATAATTTTAAAATTCTCATAATATTCCAAACTTAAATAAATATGAGTTTCATAATTTTTGAAAAATTTTAGAATTAAATACGGATTTTACAAATAAATGAAATCAGAAAATCATACAGGGATAAAAAATTGATGAAATATTGATTTCTAAATTTTATAAAATCCCAAAAATAATTATTGTAATTATAAAGTCATAAAAATATTTTTGAAAGATAATTTAAATATTTATGAAATTAGATTTTCAATAAAATCACTTTTAAAGACAAAAACAAAATGATACGACTCAGTAATTAATAATACAAATAATCCTCAATCACAACTAAGTCACACACAATTAATATTACATACAATACATAGCAGACATAATATCCATCCAATCCCTAATATTACTAAACGAACTCAATTTACCGATATCAATAAATGATCGGGTTTCAAATAAACTTTTGAAATTAATACATTTAAGGAAATATTTTCAGATATTAACAAGGACCGATATAACACTCAACAATTAGCACATTACCAATTAATAACACAAACTCGTCAAATAGGAATAAAATATCCACCATTTTATTCCTTCTAAATCAGAAAATCACATAAACATATTCAAATATTAATAATAATAATTCTGAAAATACGGGATATCACAATCTACCCTCCTTATAAGGATTCCGTCCTCGGAATCAGCAGAAGAAAGCACTAATTATTCTTCTAGCCAACTTTCCATTTCCAAATAACCTCAATTTTCCATAATCTCAAATAAATCTTGTATTCCTTGTATAATAAAACTTTTATAGGAGCTTCACTGTGCACCGCTGTTCCATTCACCTCTTTTGACCATTTCCTCAATAGAATCGCTTTACTGATTGTGATAAAGAAGAATAGAGAGAAAGATAAAGGGAACAAAAGAAAGAAAAATAGAGAAATAAAGAAACCGAATGACTTCGCTATACACCCCTGATATTTTAATCGCATTGCAATCCACTGTTGCTCTTGATAATCCCATCACATAACCCTGCTTTGACTTGACCAGGATAACTCAGCTTAACTTGATTGGCATACCTTCGAATGTTTGGGATGATAAAATCATGGAATTTCAAAAAGAAAAGTATTTGATACCATAACGGAACCAAAATCTGAATTTGAGAAAAAGTATTGTTGAAATAAAAGAATAACTGAGAGATCAATATGATCAAACGAACTTGGTATTGCGTGTCCAAATCAAGACACTACTAAAGGTTGTTAACCTTCATGTATTCACAATACACACAAGTGATGGCGTCCCATCCAACTCCTATCACACAGACAGGTTTACCTTGCGTCCCCTATAGTTAGGGTTGTTCATCTCAGTCAGAATAAAAGAATATGAAAGAAATTGAAAATCAAATGAATAAAGCTGACAAGATTTCAAAGCTGATATTTCTAAAGGAATAGAATCCAGAGAACAAAATTTTTGGCACCAAAATGAGCAAGTGGTGTCACATCACCAAGAAACTATCCACCAAATAAGAAAAGTGGAAGTTAAATATTCATAACTTAGCAGAGCTATCAAAACCTGAAAAATAGGCTTCATGACAACCTCTGGCACATTTAAAACATAGTTATGATTGAAAATGAGTGGTAGGGAATATATCCTCTAACAGATATCCCTTTTTGAGAGAAACCAAAAGAAATTATAGAAAGAGAAGGTATTGCCAAAGTCTTAATATTTATCTTGAATTTGAACTCTTCTGTTGACTCGTCATCCGATTCTAGATACTTCTTCATATTCTAAGGATATCGATAATATCCATCGTCGTCAAATCGTAGTCTCGGAAGATTCCACAATAGAAATTTGCAGCTTCCCGGACTTCCATCCAGTTCCGCACAATCATCTCAAACAAATACGCCTTATCTTAACTTATTCGTTGGTACTATATTCAATAGTCCAACAGGAACTCGATATGAGCTCAAACGTCCTCACATAGCTATACACACTCCTACACACTCTCGTTTCTAGTTTACTATAACCTCAGCTCTGATACCAACCTGTAACGCCCCCAAATC
This sequence comes from Apium graveolens, assembly GCF_009905375.1. NCBI lineage: Eukaryota > Viridiplantae > Streptophyta > Magnoliopsida > Apiales > Apiaceae > Apium > Apium graveolens. Next base: position 99,663,885 of record NC_133656.1, read on the forward strand.
CGGGGTCAGAGGATTTGGTCGTCACTATGAAACCTCAATCCAAATTAACCTGTTTAATCAATAAACAAATGCCAGCGGAAGATATTTATCATTTATGACCCCAAACTAATCCAAGATCTTTTAATGTTACAGTTCTAGAAACAAGATATCCAAATTCCACAAATAAATTTTTCTCACTTTCTTTTAAAACTCTTTTCAATAAATTCCAACTCACAACTAAACCCGCTAGTATAACTTCGAAATGAAGTATACTAGGCCCAAATAAAATACACAACTATAATATAATATAATATAAACAACTTTATACAATAAAACTTACACTAGCCCGCAAACCCTGGATCAACCACCTTCCAAAAGCTTCTTCTTTGCTTCCTCGAATTACGCAGCTAAACAGCGCAAGCTAATCCTCACTGGAGGTTAAATTTAAAAACAGGCAAGTATGAGCGGAAGAAATGCTCAGCAAGATCATTATAGTAAATATAGGGTCGTTTGATATAAAACCGACATCTGCATTAGAGCAGAACATTTTTAAAAATCATAGTTGCTGAATCATAAAATTTTAGTTGAGGAACCCCAAAATTGATTCCTTAATTGTATTCAATACCATTTTGATATTCTTGAGCGACATGCTTCAGCAATACTTTGAATCTTGACGAGAATAAAACTCATAAAAACAGTGTTTACGGAAATATCGTAATCACAATAACATGAAACAATGATTATGGATTGAATCATAAACTTTACTCAAAACCGAACTCTTGAAATTAATACTTATTTTGTTATCATATCAAATTAGATATCACTACGAACTTTGATGCTCACAACATCCCATACTGAAGTCAACACCAATCATCTGTACTAATACCACCTTTGATATTTAACAACAACGTAAGTATAAGCATAAATCAGAATCTGAATCAAAACTGCATTTTACCATTATTCCAAAACAGAAACAGTTGAGAAATTATTTATTCTATGAATATCAAAAATGATATGATAATTTAGATTAAGATCATCCTCCGACGGACGTACTATCACATGCTGATCAGCCCGTGTGATAGCACAAGGTCATGATTCGTAGAAACGTGACCCCAAAAACACGAGTACTCAAACAAAAAGGCATAACTAGCCTGTGGCAAAATGGTGTCATAATATTCATATGGCACTTAGAAATAGCCCTCCGCTGGACCGTCCGTCCCGGTCACTTACGCAATTATGATCCAATCTTAAAACCTTTTATTGAAATGGGGTCATGATACTCGACACCCGAAATAATTTTATTTCCCCCAATTCTTGGGTAGGAATATTCGCAACGAAATCACTTTTCTCAAAATCCAAAGCATTTATAAATCCGATAATTGGATAAGTAAAATCACTTGACTATTCTGAACATAGAATAACAGATGAGTATTTGCATAAACATAATTATTTAATCCAGCGATATGTAAAACATCTATCTATCTTGAACTGAGAATAGGGAAAGCAATACTTGCATGATAAGATTTAAAATAGATATCACTTGAACAATAAGTGATGATAGGGATACTTGCATAATATGAATCAAATTAAACGTCACTTGAATGATAAGTGAGGTTAGTGTACTTGCCTTTGGGTTTTTAGCAGTTAGTCACACTCGCAAAGACGCATCTATTCGGACATTCTGTCTTAAAACATCACCGTCCTTCTTTTCAACACTTGACTGATATGCTGCTCCTGCGATTGCTAGAAGCCAGATGCCCAATACCACTCCATTTCACTCTTTATCCAACGTCTTGTCCTGATCAACTCGAATGATCCGCATCTATAATTAAAATATAGAACTTTAATCGACTAAACGATAACCACTCGACGAATTACGCGTCAAAAGCCTATCGTCTACCCATACGATAACCTACACACAAGGAAAACAGTCAAACACAAGACTTATGACCTACATATACACGTAATTCACATATCATGTAAATACATAACTCACGTATCACATAATTCATATCACATATGACTCGGTTCATCAGAAGGGTCGACTCTGTTCGTTTAAAACTGAAATCAGGTCAAAAATATGATTTTTTGATCAATAATCGACTCAGAATAACTTGTAAAACAAACGACCTTTCGAAACAAAAAGGATTTGGGTCTCGAAAGTATTTTTAATGAAAGCGGAATATTTTTCTGAGTCTGTACGCGTTCGTTTCGTATTAAACGGACGAACGGTTTATTTATTATGAATTTTTGAACATTTTTCGGAATTAAAACGGGTCTCCGAATCATTTATAACTAAAGAATAGTGCTCGAACACTCGAAATAATTTTATAAGAATTATTGAGCTTGGAAAATAATTTAAAATAATATTCTCTTGGAAATCGGACAGCACCTCCTCTATTTCTCGGACTACCAGTCGATATCATATCGACACAACCAACAACAATCAACACAATAATATATATTTACGCATATAAACACTCCAGAAATGAATAACACGGCCACCTAAACCAAAACTCGGACCAAAAGTGACTTCTCCAACAATTTCTAAAAATTATGAAATAAATATATAAACACTAACATGCTATAATATACACAAGTACGAAGGCAGAATTTCGGAATCGTTACCCAAAATAAATTCTGATCAACCCGAAGAGAAAATCTGATGTCCGGAAAATATCTCCAGAAAAATCCGAAATTAATAGCGATAGATATATACACGCTGAGATGCCATGTGGAGTAATCGCCACCTCCAAACTCTTTTTCTACGCCCCGAAAATAAATTAAAACGGAAATATAACGGAAATATGCCCCGCAATTTTTCTTCTCAAAACCTTGCAATATATATACCTATGCGTAGGTATCGAAGCGCTGATCGTTTATATATATACCAATTGAAATTTGGATATACGGTTGAGAAGATATGAATTTTTGAAAATTAAAAGTATATAAACAGGAGAGAGACAGAGAGACAGAAGGGAGGAGAAGCTGTTGTGGTAAAAAGGAAATTGGGGGGTTTGTTTTGTTCACGGGTGGCAGGTGGGGTGGTGGCCTCCTGCCACGTTTTCTCTTTTGTTTTATTTTTTATTTTTTTTTTCTAACAGATGACAGCAACATATCCTTATTTATATCTGAAAATTTTGTTTTGCCCCGCATTTCTCAACTTATCGAATAAACGCGCAGGTAAATAAAATCAGAAAATTACCAAACAAATTCTAAAATTCTCAGAATAATTAAAAACTAATAAAATAAAATTTTTATAATTTTTAAAGTATTTTTGACTTGCGCATTATACCCGCATTACACAATTTAACGAACCGAGCTACACTTGAAACAAATCCAGAAAATCACGAAAATAGTCTTAAAATGTTACAAATATCCCGAAGTTTATAAAAACATAAATTTTGAAATTTTAAAATAATTTTTGAAACGCAATTTATACCCGCTTTTATCAATTAAACGATTCAACGCGCGGGTAAAATTAATCCTAAAAATTCTCAAAATAATTTTAAAATTCTCATAATATTCCAAACTTAAATAAATATGAGTTTCATAATTTTTGAAAATTTTTAGAATTAAATACGGATTTTACAAATAAATGAAATCAGAAAATCATACAGGGATAAAAAATTGATGAAATATTGATTTCTAAATTTTATAAAATCCCAAAAATAATTATTGTAATTATAAAGTCATAAAAATATTTTTAAAAGATAATTTAAATATTTATGAAATTAGATTTTCAATAAAATCACTTTTAAAGACAAAAACAAAATGATACGACTCAGTAATTAATAATACAAATAATCCTCAATCACAACTAAGTCACACACAATTAATATTACATACAATACATAGCAGACATAATATCCATCCAATCCCTAATATTACTAAACGAACTCAATTTACCGATATCAATAAATGATCGGGTTTCAAATAAACTTTTGAAATTAATACATTTAAGGAAATATTTTCAGATATTAACAAGGACCGATATAACACTCAACAATTAGCACATTACCAATTAATAACACAAACTCGTCAAATAGGAATAAAATATCCACCATTTTATTCCTTCTAAATCAGAAAATCACATAAACATATTCAAATATTAATAATAATAATTCTGAAAATACGGGATATCACATTCATTCTTTTCAACCAAGGCTACGGAATTATTCTTTTCATAAACAAATCCAGATTGAGACATAATTTTGACTACTGGTGCCATTGTTGTGAGTAGAGGTTGCAGAGAAAAACTTTGAGAATTTTGGGAGAGAAGGAGAATAAAAATTGCAAGAAAGCGTAAAGTGAAAATAAGAATTCAATGGGCTTTTATACTTTCTTGAATTAAAACGTAAATAGAATGATTAAATGATACTTTTAAATAAATTACAGCCGTTTAAGAATAAAGAAAACTGTAAAAATTCTGAAAACTGCCTTTAATACAAATACATACAACAGTGTATATCTGTATCAACGGTTAAGGAAAAGAATCAACGGCTGCGACTCACTTAAAGTAACTGATGTGACACTTCAACGGATAAGGTAAATAGTTATCCGTTGATGATCAACACTATTTTATCCGTTGAGGGATAAAATTACCAGAAATGTATTTATCTTTCAACGGATAATGAACATCCGTTGATAGAGCAATTTTGGCTTTCAACGGATAGGGAATATCCGTTGATAGAATAAGTCTTACTTAAAGCCAACTTTGTTCTTGCAGCAAATTCATTTCAGGCTTCAAGGCAGATTTCAAAGGGGACATAAATTTATGAATAATTAAGCATACCTAGCTCACTTACTAATCTTGTGAATGTTGATTCATCAAGTGGCTTGGTAAATATGTCTGCAATCTGCTTTTCATTTGGAACAAAATGAAGTTCCACTGTACCTTTCATCACATGTTCCCTAATGAAGTGGTACTTGATGTCAATGTGCTTGGTTCTTGACTGCTGCACTGGATTTTCAGTAATGGCAATGGCACTTGTGTTGTCACAGAATATAGGAATTTTGTCAACAGTTAGTCCATAGTCAAATAGTTGATTCCTCATCCATAGTATCTGTGCACAGCAACTACCAGCAGCAATGTACTCAGCTTCAGCTGTTGATGTAGAAACAGAATTTTGCTTCTTGCTGAACCATGACACAAGCTTATTCCCTAGAAATTGACAGGTGCCAATTGTGCTTTTCCTGTCTATTTTGCAGCCTGCATAATCTGCATCTGAGTAGCCAATTAGATCAAAACCAGACTCTCTAGGGTTACCAAATTCCTAGATTTGGAGTCCCTTTGAGATATCTGAAGATTCTTTTAATAGCCACTAAGTGAGATTCTTTAGGGTCAGCTTGAGATCTAGCACAGAGATATGTAGAAAACATTATATCAGGTCTACTAGCAGTTAAATATAAAAGTGAGCCAACCATGCCTCTATAACTTGAAATGTCCACAGACTTTTCAGCCTTGTTTAATTCAAGCTTGGTGGCAGTGGCCATGGGAGTTTTTGCAGATGAACAGTCCATTAAGTCAAACTTCTTTAAAAGATCATAAATATATTTAGTTTGACTAATGAAAATTCCACCACTAACTTGTTTAACTTGTAAGCCAAGAAAATAAGTTAGCTCTCCCATCATGCTCATTTCATATTTACTTTGCATTAACTTAGCAAACTTTTTACAAAGCTTATCATCTGTAGATCCAAATATAATATCATCTACATAAATTTGAACAAGTATTGTAGAGCCATTAACATTTCTAAAGAAAAGAGTTTTGTCAACAGTACCTCTTGTGAAGTGATTATCTAGAAGAAATTTTGACAAAGTCTCATACCAGGCTCTAGGTGCTTGCTTTAGTCCATAGAGTGCTTTCAACAGATAATACACATAGTCTGGAAAGTTTGGATCTTCAAATCCTGGAGGTTGTCTTACATAAACTTCTTCCTCCAATTCCCCATTTAGAAATGCACTCTAGACATCCATTTGATAGACTTTGAAATTGGCATGGGTTGCATAGGCTAGAAAGATTCTGATGGCTTCAAGTCTGGCAACTGGAGCAAATGTTTCATCAAAATCTATTCCCTCTTGTTGAGAATAGCCTTTAGCAACCAATTTGGCTTTATTCCTTATGACAATGCCATTTTCATCCATCTTGTTTCTGAATACCCATTTGTGTCAATAGAACTCTTGTTCTTTGGCTTGGGTACCAGCTTCCATACTTTGTTCCTCTCAAATTGGTTTAGCTCCTCTTGCATTGCTAAAATCCAATCTGGATCCAATAGAGCTTCTTCCACTCTCTTAGGTTCCTCCTGTGATGGAAAGTTACTATACAGACATTCATCTTGAGTAGCCCTTCTAGTTTGCACTTTAGATGTAGCATCACCAATGATCAGTTCAAAAGGGTGATTCTGGGTCCATTTCCTTTGAGGTGGTAGATTAGCTCTAGATGAGGTTGCCTCAGTATTGTCATGATGTGAGATAGAATGTTGATTGATTGAAACTCCCCCTGAGTTGCTGATCCTTTGAAAGGAATTGGGAGCTCTATCAACTGATGAAGTGAATTGATTATCCGTTGACAGACTGTGATCAACGGATGCTTCATTATGAACTTCAACGGATGATGCACTTTGTCTTTAAACGGATGCTGCATTGCTTCTTTCAACGGAAGCTAAATTATGACTTTCAACGGATGCAGCATTCTGTGCATTATCCAAAGGCAGATTTTGAATTCTTCTTGAGATGCCTTCTTCATCATTCTCATCTTCACTATCATCACAATATATCTCAATATTGTCAAATTTGAGTCCTTCATGATGTCCCTCATCTGTTAGTCCATCAATCTTTTTATCATCAAACACAACATGCACAGATTCCATGACAATGTTGGTTCTTAGATTGTAGACCCCATATGATTTTCCAGCAGAATAACCAACAAATATTCCTTCATCAGCCTTTGCATCAAACTTCCCTTTGTGATCAGATTGATTCCTTAAGATGTAACATTTACAACCAAAGACATGCAGAAAGTTTAAAGTTGGTTTTCTTCTCTTGAATAATTGATAGGGAGTCATGCCTTTTGCCTGATTGATTAGAGAAATATTCTGAGTGTAACATGCACAGTTAACAGCCTCAGCCCAAAAGTAAGTTGGGAGTTTTGACTCTTCAAGCATTGTCCTTGCAGCTTCAATTAGTGATCTGTTCTTCCTTTCCACCACACCATTTTGTTGTGGAGTCCTTGGAGCTGAGAACTCATGCATGATCCCATTTTCTTCACAGAACAACTTCATGGTTGAATTTTTGAACTCAGTTCCATTGTCACTCCTAATATTCCTTACTTTGAAATCAGGATGATTGTTGACTTGCTTGATATGATTGATAATGATTTCACTAGCTTCATCCTTTGATCCAAGAAAATAAACCCATGAAAACTTTGAGAAATCATCTACAATCACTAGGCAATATCTTTTCCTTGAAATTGACAATATAATGACTGGTCCAAAAAGATCCATATGTAGCAGTTGTAATGGTTCATCAATTGCAGATTCAAGCTTCTTACTGAATGATACTTTCTTTTGCTTTCCTTTCTGACAAGCATCACACAGTCCATCCCTTGTGAATTCTACTAGAGGCATTCCTCTAACTAAGTCCTTTTTGACTAGATCATTCATTGTCTTGAAATTCAAGTGGGACAGCTTCTTGTGCCATAGCCAACTTTCAACTGAACTTGCTTTGCTGAGAAGACAAGTAATAGATTCTGCATCTGTAGAGTTAAAGTCAGCTAAGTACACATTCCCTTTTCTAACTCCAGTTAGAACCACTTTATTGTCCTTCTTACTTGTGATAATACAGGCTTCAGAATTGAAGGAAACAGTATTCCCTCTGTCACATAGTTGACTGATGCTCAATAAGTTGTGTTTGAGACCATCAACCAATGCAACTTCATCAATGATGACATTTTCTTTTGAAATCAAGCCATATCCCATAGTGAATCCTTTGCTGTCATCTCCAAAGGTTATGCTAGGGCCAGCTCTCTCCTTAAACTCTGTGAGCAGGGTGAAATCTCCTGTCATGTGTCTTGAACAACCACTGTCCAAGTACCATAGATTCCTTCTTTTTCCCTGCACACAACAAAATCAATCAAGTTGATTTTGGTACCCAAGTTTCCTTGGATCCAGCCTTGTTAGTCTTTTTCCTAGACTTCATTCCTCCTGCATCTTTTGACTTAGGTAACTTTGGGTCAACCTTGATCTCAGATGTGGTTGGTTGAAGTGTAGGGTTAGTCACAGAATCATTTAGCACATTTGATTGAATTTGATAAGGCATAGATTGTGCAAACATGTTATTCCACATAGGCATATTGTATGGCATTTGAGGCATACTAAATGCATTTGGTATGCTTGATTATTCATTTGCTTGTACACCTATGTCTACAACATAAAGTTGGATGAAGATAGAAAAGACAAAAGTGTAGATATTTCAAGCTATAGAGGAATGATTGGATCATTGCTTACTTAACTGCAAGTAGACCAGACATCATGTACACAACATGTTTATGTACAAGATTTCAAGCTAATCCAAAAAGAATCACATTTGATGGCTGTTAAAATAATTTTCAGATATTTGAAAGGGACTCCTAACTTGGGATTATGGTATCCTAAGGGAACTGGTTTTGAAGCTTTTGGATACACAGATGCAGATTTTGCTGGATGCAGGGTGGACAGAAAGAGTACTAGCGGGAGCTGTCAGTTTCTTGGACACAGACTTATATTCTGGCATAGCAAGAAACAACAATCTGTGTCAACTTCCACAGCTGAAGCAGAATACACAGCTGCTGGAAGTTGCTGTACTCAAGTGCTTTGGATTAGAAATCAGCTAATGGACTATGGCCTAGTGTTACACAAAATTCCAATTATGTGTGATAATACTAGTGTTATATCTATTGTGGCTAATTTAGTTAATCACTCTAAAACAAAGCACATTGATGTAAGGTACCATTTTATTAGAGAACATTCTGCAAATGGTACCAATGAGTTCATTTTTATTCCAACAGAAAAATAATTAGCTGATATTTTTACTAAACCTTTGGATGAAGCTACTTTCACTAGACTTATAGGTGAAATTGGAATGTTAAATTCTTCATCCTAAGGCAAGAACTCAGCTAATGTGTTGCAGCAGATTAATTTCAAGTAAATCAAAATTTATTTGATTTTTTTAGATTTAACTGAAATATGAATTTCAAAACCGATTTCTCTCTCATTTCAAACTCTTTTTCACTAATTTTTCTTACCCATTCACTCCTACTCAACAACAATGGCACTCAATATTGTTAGAGCTACTATCCCAGAGAAAGGAACCAATTATCTAACTTTTACTGATGCTAACCAAGCCCCTGATAGTTTCAAGAGGTTTGTGAAATTCTTGTCTGAATCCTATTTTGCAGGAGCTTTAACTGCTAACCCGATCTTGTACTTGGATGTTCTACATGAGTTTTGGACAACAGCTACGGTGAGAACAGTTATGAATGATAACTTTGTATCTTTGGTGATAACTCTATATTGGAGGCCAACAAATAGAGTTCAATGAGCAAGATGTGAATGCAGCTTTGGGTCTTCCAACTACAAATCTAGTGGAGATGCCAACACACGATGAGCTTGCTGAGTTCATCGACTTCATCAACTATGATGAAAGAATCAACCTGGCAAGCTTGAATAGAACAAACCTAAGGAATGACTGGTCCTTTGTGTTTGATTCTATAGTAAGGGCCTTCACATGCAGGAAGACAGGGCATGACAATATCTCAAGTGTGGTGTAGAAGCTGATGTTCTCAATAGCCCACAACAGACACTTGAATGTTGGTCTATTGATCCTAAAAGAACTTGTAACCAGGATGACCATGCCCCAATCTGCTAGAGGTAAGGAAATTTTCTTTCCTAGATTTATTATGTCTACGTTAAATCATAAAGTAACAGACATACACTTGTTGAATGGTATAGATAACACTAAAATAGTCAATTGTAAGCAAGTGTCCACAATAATATTTGGTTCACTTACTACAAAGAACAAGATAAATGTAAGTCTGAAAATCACTCCATTCATGATGGAGAGGTTTAAGACTTAACCTTACCCAATGCCTGATATGAGATCAAATGTACAATCTAGTACAACTATGGTCCCTGAACCTGTAGAAGTTCAAATACAGGAAAACCAACAGTGACCTTCCCAAGCTGAGACTATTTCTTCAAACCATGTAGCAGCTAGGAAACCAACCACTTCATCCTCTCAAAGGGTGAAGTAAGTAAAAAGAAGAGAAATGAGATAACCCTAGGGAAGTACTTGGAACCAGTTGCGGGGAGTTGTGCGAAAAAATCAGCAAAATCAGAAGCAAGAAGTGGAATTTTCCAGAAGGTGTGCAGGTGCCCGCCTGGAGACTGCAGGCGACCGCCTGGAGAGCAGGCACCCGCGTGGGATTGGAGGCGACCGCCTGGGGTCGGATTTTCAGATTCTGGATTTTCTAATTTGAGTTCTATTGGGCTTCTGCAATTGCTGTTTCTTGTGAACTCTTATATAAGTAATCTTGGGAGACGTTTTCACAACAACAAGTAACAAACAAGGAGCAAGTAACAAGGAGAGAAGATTAAGAAGACCATTTTAGCACGCAACAACGAAGAAGGGGAAGCATACGTTTATCTTGTGATTCTTTTAATTCGTTGTAACAGTGGATGCTAGTTTTCTTTACTCTTTGAACCTTAATGTTAGGTCACACAACACTGTAGAAGGGGGCTGAATACAGTGTTTATACAATCAAATCGATTTAACACAAATATATAACAAGGATCAAGTATATTAAATAAACTCTGTTACAATAAGAACTGTTGTTCTCTCTCAGTGATGAACAAATATCACTAAGAGCTGCTAGGTTACAATGTATGATCTTCTCGATAATGATAACACTTATAGTGTAAACCTATGTCTGTGTTTATATAGTACAAAGTTACAAGATAACTTCTAATTGATATGGAATATAATTCTGTCTCCTAAAATATATCAATCATATACTTATACAAGTTTTTCAGTCCTCTAACTCTTTCCATGCATATCTTCCTTTGTTTTAGTCTCGATCTTCTACTGCAAATCAGCTTCCTTCCTTAACTGTAAGTCCTCCCATACTTAAGTTCTGATATGACCTTAAGTCCTGATATCCTTAAGTCATAACTTCCGGTAAATCCTGATTTCAGTAAGTCCTGATATTTCCTGTTTGATAAGATCTGAAAACTAAACATGAAATATATTAGACATGACATCTCAAATATATCTAACAATCTCCCTCAACTTGTAAATTATGCAAAAATATACAAGTTAACAGATTTGATGATGTCAAAAACATTTAAGTTCAAATGTAATAAGAGTTTAATAAGACTATCAATTACAACATATAGAACATCCAGTTTTACCAACATCACTGGATCAATCTGAATCCATAATGATTCTTAACAAAATCTTTTACCAGCTTATCTTCAACTTTTCCCAGAACTTCAACTAACTGCGCTTTGACCTACATCAGTTCTTCATCTTTACTATCACCAATTTGATAAATGGTTATTCTGGGAGCTCGAATTGATGTTCTTTCAAGTCCATCACCAAGTCTGATAACTTTAGGATGTGAAGAGTTTTCATTATTAAATAAGCATCTTCCTTTCAGAATAACTTCCACCTTAGCAGAATTCTTCAGCATAGAAATTTCTCTTTCATCATCTTCGGTAATCATTGGACTGTAATGAGAAGTCTTTATACCAGAATTCTGAGTAGATCTCTTATAGCCTTCAAAATATATTCTGACCAACTTCTTGTAACATCAGATTTTACTTCCAAAAGATAGTGAATATGTTGAAGCTCTCTGACATACTTCTTTAGTACATCGGTATCAGCTAGTCTATAAGTCATTCCATTATTGAGAAATAAAATCAATTTCTCTTTCAGATTATCCTTATCATGAACATCTATCACAATTTGAGCAGACAACACCTTGTCAAGGTGCTTTTGTTTGATTTGTTCATATGGTTTGTCTGTCAACATGAAAGGATCTCTTAGAGTAACCTCTACTCCTGTTTGTATCTTTTCTTCATCAGGACCTAATCCAGCTCTATCTCTAGGTTGCTTGGCTCTCAACCCAAATGTAGTGAGTTGATTAATCATAAGATTGGACTTTGGTTCAGCTGGAGTAGAATTTTTCCATAACAGCTTCTTCTTATCAGCAATTGTCATCTTTTTCAAATCAACTTGAGTATTGTCAGTAGTTGATGTCTTGATAGTTTGATCAGAATTTTTTGTTTCTTCTATTGCTTGTTGTCCTTCATTCTGAACAACTTGAACAATGTTAGAGGTTGTTTTAGATTCTTCAGTTACCTTTCTTCTTTTCAAAATTTGAACAGTTTCATCTTCAACAAGATTATCATCAGTAACTTGAACCACTTTGCATACTGGTTTCATCAGAACTTGAGGAATTTTCATCTCCAGTGGCTTGGTTGGTTCATTAACTTTTCTTTTCCCTTTGTCTTTGGGATCAATCTCAGTCTGTGATCTAGTCTTGGACTTTGAAGTCTCAAAATTTGACTTTTCCTTGATCACAATGTCTTTTTCCTTAGGCCTTGGAGGTTTCTTTGCATCAGAAGCTTTAGACTTTTGATTTGTCTTCTCAGTTGCAAATCTAGCTTCCTCCTCCTTGAGATTTTCCAAATCCATTCCTGGATTGTGCTTCATGAATAATCTTCTAGCAATTTCTTCATCAAAAGTCTGAATCTTAGGATCTTTGTAATAGACAGTAGTCTGCTTCCCCTTGTACTTCAGAGTTTGCATCAACTTCTGTGAGTCTTGACTTCCACCTTGAATCAGAATATCAGGCTTTGTCATCAGACTTTGCTTATCAGAACTTGACTCCAGACTTTTAGCATTCACAGTATCAGAACTTGACTTTTTCTGTGTAGAAGATTTTCCTTTAACTTTTCCTTGTTGACCTTTGCTCTTATCAGAGTTTCCCTGGTCATCACCTTTGTCATCCTTCTTCTTCAGTATTTGAGTAGGTGAGCATTTGGACTTAACTACCTTCTCCCCCTTTTTGGGATCATCATGAAGTAAGAGAGAGAGAAGAAGTTCAACTGAAGATTGGATTTCATCCAATTGAGCTTTCTGAGAAGCTTGCTTTTCTAGGACCTCAGTAATTTGGGCCTGTTGCTTTTCTTGAATCTTCTTAATGGCTTCAATTTCCTCAAGAGTAGGTCTGATATATATGGTCTTGTCAAGCTTGATCTGTAGATCTAGCTTATCAGCTTGTTCCTTGAGTGTATCAACCTTAGCATGAGTAATAGAATATAGACCATGAAGACTTCTTATACTCATAGCTGTAACCTTGAGTTGAGTCTTGAAATCAGAATTTGACAATAACTCACCAGCTTTTGATACATGCTCTATCAGAATTTTGGTGCTTGGAATAAAATCTGATTCATTCCACTTCTTGGTCCACTCAACTCCCCTGTGAGTTTCCTCCCAAGATACAGGAGCATCCTGTTCAACAAATTTCTTCACCAAAGCTTCCTTGCCCAGAATGGGAACTGGAGTTTCAACAGAAATACTGTCGCCAGAACTTGAGGAATATTCATTATTTTCTGACAGCACAACAGTGTGTGAAGCAACTGGAGATTCAGAAATAACATCATCTAAATTCTAATCATCAGAATTTATCTCCAGAGCTGGTGTCTTTGATGTAGATGGTATCTCAACATCTAAGATTGGAGAATGAGTTGGTGATGTCTGAGCTGTTGTTGGTGGAGCTTCCAGAAAAAGAACATTGAGTATATTCAGATTATGAATATCTATTTCAGAATTTGTAATTTGTTCTTCAGCACCATCTGTAGCTTCAATAGGAGAGACAGGAGGTGTAACCACTGTTTCTGGAACAGTGGCTTTAGCTTTAGGTTAGGGCTGAGTATTCGGTCGGATCAGATTCGGTCGGTTCGGTCAGAAACCGAACCGAACCGAAATAACCGAAAACCAAAGTGATAATTTTTTCCTAACCGAACTGAACCAAACTTATGCACAATCCGAACCGAAAACCAAACCGAATTATTTCAGTTAATTCGATTCGGTTTCTGAAAACCGAAATATTTAAAAAAAAATCAAAATAATTTAAAATGAAAACAAAAAATAATTTGAAATGTTAAAAGAATACATATTATATTATATTATATATGTAAAAAATGGAAGATAAATACATTAACCAATTGAAGATACATACAGTCTGTTTTTTATTTATATTTACTATATTATATTATATATATATAAAAAAAATATAATTCAAAAATATATATATTTAGATTTCGGCTATTTCGGTTAAACCGAATTAATTTTTAGATTAACCGAACCAATATTATTTCGGTTAAAACCGAAAAACTGAATTAACCGAAATTTTTGAAAAAATTCAAACCAAACCGAACCGAAATTATACGGTTCGGTTCGATTTTTCGGTTTTGGTTCGGTTTTGCTCACCCCTACTTAAGGTGGGGATGACAAAGATTCAATTACAACAGGTTCTAATGAGATCAAAGATTCCTGATCCCCTTCCTCAGCTTCTGCAATATCTTTAGATGGAGATTTAACATTATACCTCTTTACCCTCATTTTCTTCAACCTCCTTTCTAATGAAGGAGTTGCTATTGCAGCATCAGAATATACAGATTTCCTTTTCCAAGTAACAGAACTTTGAGCTACAGTTTCTTTATGAGAAGTAACATTCTCAGCTTCAATAATCACAGGTTCTGATGCATGAACCTGTGCTTCACCTGTGTAACGACCGAGAATTTTGTGTCGTAATTAAGAAAGTAAAGTATGTGTTATGTGATGAGATTATGTGATTAAGTGGTGATTATTTGTCTTATCTGTATACTAGAGTTAAAGAGCGTGGATAAAAACGTTCCAATTTAAAGAGTCAGCTTAGAAGTCAAGCTGTGGTTTCGGGCCGTCAGGTAGAACGGAACCCGTCCTAGTATGAAAATTAAATGATATAAAATGTGAATTATATGTGAAGTAAATGAAAGAAGTATTTCGTCTTAAGAGACGTGTTGATTGGCAAAGGTAATGAGAAGCGTATTCGAAACGCTGAGCGTCGGGCCGTCAGGCTGAACGTGACCCGGTACGCGTAAAAAGGGAATAAAGATTAAAGAGGGATAGATTCTATGATCAGACCTGAGTCGTTATGTGACTATATGCGTGTGATTGCTTGACTGTGTGCATGATTATATATTCTGTGTTAATTTCTGTGAATTTTAAAGGAATTATGTGATTTACATAAGGGTTTATTTAACCTTCGTGCATTTTTATAAAATCATCTGAGATGGATAAAAACATAGGATTTGTTCTGTTATCTTTGTAGAGGTCTTAGAGACTTTTTAAAAATGATAAGTGAATTTAATTGTGGGTCTTGGCATTTTTAAATTGATTTTATGTGGAAAAGGTATTTATTAAGGCAAGTTTGCGAAATTCATATAAAATCAACCGCTCGCTCAAATTCTTATTATGAGTAATGGATGAAAAGCTAATTTCGAGACCTACGCGTTAAAAATGTTATTTTCAATAATTCTCGACTTTCCGAGAGAGATATATTTTGTATTTGAATTTTATCGCATTTGAGTAAAAAGAAAAGGAATGAGTGATTAAAAGGAAGTTGGTAAATTACTAGATTGCCTTTGTTTCTAAGTGCTATATATAATCCACCTTTCTTTATTTTCTTTCTTTTTTGTGCTCTCACTTTCTCTTCTCTCCTTTCTCTATTTCTCTCCCGAACTCTCACTCTCACTCACTCTCTCTCTCTCGACAACTCTCTCTCTCTCTCTCTCTTTGATTTCTCTCGGTATTCCTCTCTTTTCTTTGATCAAACACACCAATCATCCCTAAATCTTCTTGTTAAACACTTATTTGTAGGTAGAAGTGTTTGCATGTGTGTGATTAAGCTTGCATGTCGATGTGTGGGTGTTGTGTGTGTTCGGTGTGTGTGTGTTCACCCGAGAACCATATGGTTCTTCTTGTTGTTGATTGATGTTATCTTGTTTAAAGCTTGATTCTTTGCAAACAAATGATAGAAAAGATGTGCATGTTAGTTATTTTGCGTAATTGACGAAAATTGGGGGTTTCGTGGTTGGACACCCTCGAATGAGGGCACCACCGTGAAGCCACCGCCACCGGTGATGAACTCCGGTGAACCGGTGGTGAGTTGTGATGTGAAAACTGAACTCTACACAAAGTACACTAAAATTTTCGTAGATGCATGTGGTGTTTTTCTATATAACCGAATGGGTTTATGTTCTTAAAGTGATAAAGTTGATTTTTGACCATGAAATCAATAGTGGATAGTTGTTAATAGAAGTTGTAATTTATAAACTTGAAATGATGCATGCATGTTAGGATTTCTTGAAAATTTGGAAAAGGGTTTTTGGCTTCTTTGAAAAAAATCGAGTGGGTGTTTGATTAAATGATTCCTTTGATTGTAAATGAATGTGTGCATATGATTGTGCTTAGAAAAATCAAAAATTGAGGTTGCATGTGAATCTTTGCTTCGGGTTTTGTGGACTTTTGCTTCGGCTTTTGTTAATAAAGAAGAGGGAATTGGTTTTTGTGGGTTAATCTTGTTGAATACTAAGTTTATGTGGCTTAAATGTGATTGCATGATAGTTTTAAAGAAGATCAATTAGTGCATGTTAAATGATTAGTCTTTGAGTTGAAAACCATGTTTTTGCCGAATGAAAACAAGATAAAAGGGGTGTAATAACCCCAATTTTTGAGAAATTTTGAAACCCTTATGAATAGTGTTTTTGCTGAACGAGAAAACTTTTCATGCCACGCTATGTAGGGATTCTGTTATTGATCTTATGGGATATTATTAGTACTCTATGTGGTATATAAGTGTATGTAAAGATCGTCAGAATCCAATTCCGAACACTTTGATTTTTCCCGGAAATCCACAAAATACGGAGAGAATTGAGTATAAGGTAACAGGATAAAAAGGATTTAAATTAAAGGATTATAAGAGAGGATCATAGAAGGAATACAATATATTGAGAAAGGTTAAGGGAACCTAAGTAATAAGATCCCGGGTATGATCCCTCAAACGATAAACGAGAACGAAAGATAAGCGAACCGTAAAACAAATAAGTGACCAAGAGACAAGCTTGTACAAGAAGCCAGGGATTGTGACATCATCAAACCACAAGGTGTGGACAAGTGGGAGCATTATGACATGTGCAAGGTGACACAAGCATGACATGGGAAGGAAGGAGGTGTGGTGGCTTTTTAACCACACAAATTCAAGGGCAACAAGGTAATTAACTAAATCAAACACAAAAACAAGCCAACCAAGCCAAGCAAAATCATTTTCATCAAAATCAAAAAGAAACCAAGACATGGTTCATCATGCTCTCGGCTTTTTACTATTGCAAATGGGCAAGAATTCAAAAACTCAAGATCCAAGCCTCCTAAATTGGTGAGTTAATTCCCTAATCATCTTCATGCTTAGTTAGGGCTATATCATGAGTTTAAGCCATCAATTCCTTCTCCATCTTCTCCATTTAATCAAAGAAGAAGACTATGAATAGTGTTTTCAAGTTTTTAACTTGAAGTTTTTCTTGTTTTTCTTGAAGATCCAAGCATTCTTAAGACTTCTCAAAGCTTCTTAAGGCTTCCTAGCTCCTCCCACCACTCAAAGGAAGGTATACCATCTCCAAACCCTAGATTCCTATATATTATAAGATGATTTTGATTAGTAGGATGATATTGTAGCTTGTTGTTGTGATTAGAGTTTGGGATTTGAAATGGTAGTGAAATGGAATGGTAAATGTTGAGGTTTTGATGAAAAGAACTTAAGTATGATTAAAGTTAAGCTTAGGCATAAGTATGAATGATTAAATTGAATTGGTTGGGGTTGTTATGATGTGATAAGGATGGATGTTGGTTGTATGTTGGATTTGAGGTTGAATTGAGTTGTGATTGTGGGTTGATTGTGAGATGATTTGGAGTTGTTTAAAATTGGGTAATCGCGTAAATATAGCCGTCGTAACGTCCGATTTTCTTTAGACTGTTTTTGTGCATAGCATTAGGACCCGAGAACCCCCTGCTAGATTATGACCATTGCCATGTCTAGATAGCTCATGTTACGAGCTTCGTTTTGATATGTAGTTCGTTCGATTCCGATGCACGGTTTAGGAGAAACGACCGTTTCAAGTAACGGCGTTTCACGAACGAAACTTTTCCCCTCGCCTTACTTTGAAACATAGGTTAAAGACCAAAAAGGGTTAATTAATGTATGAAACATTTATGGTAAGTGTGTTAGGCAGTTGGTAAGACACTCGCGAAGGAATTGCCTTAAAACTCGTAAAGATTAAATTATTAAAAATGGTGGAGCCGAGGGTACTCGAGTGACTTAAGAGAATCAGTAAGCGCAAAACAAGCGTTAGAGTCTAAGTTAGTTAAAGTATAGATTTACAAGTGACTTTGGTTTAATTCCAACTTACTTGTTGTTTATAGGTTACCAGACTCGTCCCGAGCCATTCGTAACCCCCAGTCGCTCAGGCAAGTTTTCTACCCGATATACTGTTGTTGTGATGTAAATATATGTATATGCATTATCTTGTGATAGTGCATGATTGTTATTAGCAAATTTTGCGATATATTAGAGCATGCTGATATGGTATATATGCATGTCTGTTTCGTAATCTGGTTATATATCTGTTGATTTCAATGCTTATAGTTGCATAATACCTATGCTAGAAATAAGCAAGTAGTTGCGTATACCCTTAGTATAGGGGATAAAAGGTGAACATATTTCTAAACCGGGAGTCGATGTTCCCGAGTATATTATATATATATATATATTTATATATATATGGATATAGTTTTTAAAACTATGGATCGAATAAGGTTTATTCGATACCTTTATTTTACTTAATTGAATATTATTTCGAATATTATTCGAAGGCGTATGACTCCTTTATATTAAATGAATATTATTTTGAATATTCATTCGAGGACTTATGACTCCTTTTATTTTATTATCTAAATATTATTTGAATATTCATTCGAGGGCTTATGACTCAGTTTATATTATTTAATGAATATTTTTGAATATTCATTTGAGGATCTATGACTCCGATTATTTGCTGAGATATATTCTTTATTTTATTAAAGAATAAGGTGTAAATAATCAAACTTATTTTCGATTATTCAAATAAAGATAGTACTTTCATATAAGTATATCTTTGGTTATTTAATATTCGTTTCAAGTATAAGTTTTAAAACTTCTACTTCAATTATTTTTATAAAGATTATTCTAATATTATTTAAATAATAATATTCAGTCATTTTCTAAATATTCTGGGGACTGATTTACTTCATTAAATCAGCTTTACTCCAAACACTCTATAAAGTGTTTTCGAGTCTTCAAAATGATTTTTAAAAGTTAGAGCGGATCCCAAAACTCATTTTTATATTTAAGATCTTCCTTTTAAGGGGATTTAAATACTCGCTCAAAACCTGAGGGATCCGGCTCTGTGGTGTGTTTTATATTCGCAACAAGGTTGCTGTTTTGATAAATGAATTGATTACTTACCCAACACTCGGGAAGTAAAATTCTTGGAACAAGTTAATCCATTAACAGGCATCGCCTGGGAAATATCGGTGAGTTCTCCTTTCCAAATGGATACGACTTCTTGGTGGAGCCGTATCAACAAGTTTCTACTTGGGGAAAGTGGGGACGAGCTTTACGTTTCAGAGTCATGGATTTCATCTGAACTAGGAGTGGCGTAAGTGGCCGAGTAGCGCCGGCCCAGCCTTATTATATTGGCCCAAATGGCCTGGAAGTTCCGCTAAGGCGGTCCATTCCTTAGGAGTTCAGTGTTCGGTTGACAAGTAAATCCGACAGGTTCTCCTCTACATGTAGAAAATGGTGGGGTTGTACTACTACGACTGATCATCGTAAGTGGTCTTCCTGGCGCGGCAAACTCCCGTAATGAGTTCATCATCCAATTGGATAATTTCTGCAACACTACCCAGAGCACTTCGATAGAAAGACTACGGTTGGGCGATTGTTGAGTGTTGGCAGGGTCAAGTTTTCAAAATGATGTTTACATCAAATGAAGTATCTCGTAACTTCATTTTATTTTGATAATATTTTAAAGATTTAATCTATTCAAATCTTGCCTTATAGTCTCATCTATGTGATGAACTTTTGAAGCTAATTATAACTTGAACGGTGGTAGTTCAAGTAGTATTTGGAAAGATATAAGTATATTGGAGTATTTGGTAACTTCATCTTTTAAGCTTATATCTAATTAATAATTGTCTTATGTATGACAAAGATTTTCAGAAAAATGTTGAGACAAGGTTAGATATATGAGATCACCTTGCAACGATATTTTTTTATACAGTTATACACTGGGACTTTGTGTATATTATGCATGGAAGAGGACTTCTAATATTTTGAAAAGTATATATGTATATATATATACTGAATATTATGCAACTTAATCGCATTAAGATATCAACTTGGTTCATTTCTTTTGACCAAGACTTTCATGAGTACTAAGAGAAGGCTCATATACTATTAATCATTATACATATTATTTTGGTGGGCTTGCTGCTCACCCTTGCTTTCTTCTTTCATCACACAACAATAGATAGAAAGGATGAACAGGACCAAGCTCCCGATTTGCAAGCGATTAGGAGACGTTCTGCAGTTTTCTAGAAGCATTGATGCCGCCGTAGCTGAGGTAGGAACTACCAATAGGCTAGGCTTTCAACTTCTAATGTACCAGATTTATGTATAATTATGAATTGTAATAATGGCAAAGAAATGTAAATTTATTCAGAAAACCTTTTAAGGTGTATTGGCAGATAATTGTGGAATAAAATGACTTGTGGTTATTTTTTTTGATGTTCATCTCTGAGACTATAACGTGTGGTGTGTGTGTTTATTGTGGGGTCACAGTACAGAGTAGTTGAGTAATTATTAAGATTGGGTGTTATTAAGGGAAATGGAACTCGTGACGACCCGGATCCCCGACCCCGGATCTGGGGGTGTTACAGAAATGGTATCAGAGCTAAGCGTTATAAACCTCAGAGATGATGGGACGTTAAGATAATAAGTTCACTAAGATAATAAGAACTCTTGCCAAGTTCATAGTCGGGCTACCTAACGTAGTACTGACAGTTAAAACCATTATGGGAACCCTTATAAATATCGTGATAGGAGCGTAGTTCGTTATCGTATATGGTAGCGGGACTCCGAACCCTGAGGTTGAGGAGCAACATCGCGATGATATTTTATTACTAATTGGAGATCGGATTGTGGATCCGATAGAGTGTCCTAATGCAGGACCGGATGATGTTGATATTGAGGATTTAGCGGTTGAGGATGTTGTCCTAGAAGGGATAGTTGTTGAGGAGGATCCCATGGAGGATCCTGACAGGATTGGATAAAGGACCACTGATGAATTGATGACCATGGTTTGGTCGACTACCAGAGGTAGGATTGGCCGGTCACTACCGGAGGTTCGTTCAAGTTGTAAAGATAGTAGCCCCTTTAACGCGGCTTACTCGTAAGACTGAGAAGTTCGAATGGACAGAGAAATGCGAGAACAACTTTTAAGAACCAAAGCAAAGGTTGGTGACGTTCCCTATGCTGGCATTGCCGGATGGAAAAGGAGATTTTGTGAAGTGTAGTGACGCTTCGCACAAGGGCTTAGGGTGCGTGCTTATGCAGCACGGTAAGGTAATCGCGTACATGTCAAGAAAATTAAGGTAATATAAAATTCGATATCCCCACCCATGAGCTTGGGCTCGTGGCAATAGTTTTTCCCTAAAGATTGGAGGCACTACTTGTATGGAGAGAAGTGCAAGATTTACACAAACCATAGGAGCTCTAGTACCTTTTTACGTAGAAAGAGCTCAACATATGCCAGAGGAGGAGTTAGAGCTAATCAAGAATAATGATTGGGAGATTCTTTATCATTCGGGGAAAGCCAATATGGTGGCTGATGCCCTTAGTAAAAAAGAGAGACTCAAGATGATAATGTCTTTTGGAGAGTTTATAAGAGATTTTGAGAAAATGGAAATAGAAGTGAAGGTAACCGGAGCCGGTACCGAAAAGCTGTTTGAGATTGCAATACAGCCCGAATTATTGGAAGAGAACATATTGTTCCAGAAAAAGTGATGAATGAAGGCAGAGAGCCAACAATTAGATAAAAGATTAATATCGAGAAAGATGATAAGGGAATAATGAGGTATTCCTATAGAACTTGGGTTCCGAAAGTTCAAGAGCGTAAGGATGAGAACTTAGATGAGAGCCATAGTTTGAGGAATAAGATTTAGAGCAAACCCTAAACGTGATAGTCAGGGAGGTCGCCATCAAGATAGAAGGAACCCATGACATAATGGAGTGGAAAATGAGGATTTTAACGTATAAGATAACCCCAAGTATGGGAGAAGGATGAAACATTTCATACTAAGGAAACAGAAAGTCGAGTAAGGAAAGGAGACCCGAGACGGTACTCATATACGGAAATTCATGGACCTGTCTAAAAAGAACTTAGACTACTATCCTCAACCACCACCTTGAGGAAATAATGCGGTGAGAAATTCTTTCAGGGCCTTTAAGTCGCTAAGCCCTTAGAGTTCCAAGGAACAAGCTGAACCAGCCGAGGCAAGAGCCTGGCTAAAGGAAATATAGGAATCATTTAAGATTCTAAATGATTGACGAATCTCAAAAGGACTGTTTTTGTCACTTACCCTCCCAAGAGAGAGACCACCCGCTGGTGAAAGGCCAAGGAAGGCACGGAGCAAGAGATTATAATAAACTGATTAAAGTTCAGCCAATTGTTTTCGGGAAAGTAATTCCCAAGGTTATGGAGAGAGTGTAAAAGCTTTAGAGCCAGAACAAAGGCAGACGAGTATGATGAATTGTGAATTTAAGTTGTAAAAGTTGTCAAGATTCGTTCTAAGGGCACGAATCCAGAATGACGGGATGTTGAAATCAATGCTTATATTGTGATTGGTTTGTGAAATAATGATAAGAGAAAGGAAAATAAAAAGAAACTGAAGTGGAAAGGAATATAAAGGCAATAGAGTTTGAGGAATGATAAGGGAGTTGGGTATGAGGAAACCCTAAAGACTCATAGCAATAGAAATAGAAAAGTATGCAATCGTCAGGATGATGATCCACCATGAGTTAAAATTGATGGTTGAAGGCATAAGAGATACATATATTGTACCCCCTTTAAGTTGGGAGGATTCGAGGAAACCTTGAGATAGTTCGAAGGATAAATATTGAGACACAGATAGACTGAGGAGACAAGAAAGTAAGAAATCAGGAAAAATTGGATGAAGGAAGTGACCTTCAATAATGTGAAATGTAAGACCGGTGGCTCGATACCCAGAAAGGGAGACGCCAGGTATGGGAGGTATCCCAACATTGAGGTGACTGTTGAGATAAACAACAAAAGTAAATAAGGAATTATTAAGAAGAAGTTCACGTTGAACATGACCAATATCTTCCAGAACATCCATGTTATCATTACCAAATCAGGAAAGAAAAGTGGATGACCATTGTTATCTTTTGGAGGCCATATGGATTGACCTCAATTTGAATAAGGATGCTATTATGAAGTTAGGTATAGACTATCGAGGTGGGAATGATGAATAAGATAATCTATCAAGGATATATGACTTGATTTATCCATGGAAGGATGCAGGTACCTTTTAAAGGTGGAATTAAGGATAGAACATTGGTAACTTAAAATGAATCCTAGGGGACTGCATAAAGGTTGGCATGTCACCCTTAATAGGGACAGTATGAGTTTTGACAGTATGATTGGGAAAGTGTTAAGGTAACAACAACCTTTAAGAATCAGTGGAGAAATTTTTCAGAAGAATATAGACAATGGTTCTAGTATTAGTAAATGGTATTGTGATATGCCCTGTATCTAGGGAATACAGGAGGAACGATTGAAGGATAACCTTAGAGGTTTTACAAGGAGAAAGGTAATATTCAAAATTCTCAAGAATAGAAATGTTGATAAAGGAAATATGACGTAATTATAATGATGCCAAGTGGGGCACATGTTAAACCACGAGAAAGTATGGATCGAACCAGTAAAGGTCGAAATTGTTCAGGGCAATTAGGACTTAAGATAAAAGATGTTCTAATTATGATTGAGAGTCAGTCGTGATAGTGATTAACCTCTAAAGACTGAGGCAATAACTTATGGAAAAATGGTTAAGACTTCATGGAAAATGAATGACTACAGTGGGTCAGTGGTGGACCATAGTAAGGCAGCAATGATTCTGCGAGTAGTGAGCTAATTACAACCATGAGAGTTGTATTGGAATGGGTGTTGAGATTGAGTACCCCTAATCGGGTCGTGGTAGTATATAAGTTATCATTGATAGACTAATTAAGTAGAGTATCTACCTAGTGAATTATTATTCTTTCTTATCAATAGAGAGTCGTATTATTATACGAGGAAGGTTGCGGTGCAAGCATAGAATTCTAGTAACGATGATGTATAGAATGAGATCCCAGATTCGATTTTCGATGTCAAGGGAGTTTCAAAGGTGATTGTGTATAAGCTCGAGGAAGAGCATGGGTCCATAGAATGATGGACGGGATAGCGAAAATATTTAGGCACGTGAAATGCGATGCTATAATACTTGATGTTGATATAAATACATATATGTTTTGTTCTTCTATGACAAACCTCTATAGTTCAGAGGTAGATTCCAAGCCAGATATTTTATGGCAATAAAAAAAAAAAAATTTATGAATATACAATTCTCTTCAATTCGTTCTTTTCTCTTCTTTTCATTTCATGTAAGCTGAGAAGAACAACCCTTCTAGAAGGGGAGGTATTGCCGAATGACTATCTATCTTTGTGATAGAAGCCTAGTAGGATACCACATGTTGTTTAATTGCTTGTCAAGTACTAAAGGCTGGCCACCTTCTGTACTAACTATGCGATATAACAAGTGTTCATGATCATAGTGATCTCTCAACAAATTCCTTTACATCTATATGATTAATCAAACTTTGGAAAATAGAAACAACTGAAAAAGGAGTAATAAAGTGGTGGTAGTATGCGGAATGGGAACACATTCGTGATACTAAGGTTGACGTGGTTATTAAAAGGTTATAGAACGCTAGCGAGCAAAAGTATAACCCGTATAATATTAGGAACGGAAGGTAGTAGCGATTACGAACTGGAAAAGAATGGGTATTGAGAAGCAAGAGTTCGAATGATTGGAAGCTATGATGAGAGTCTGTGTAATAGACTTGAAAGAATTTGGAATGATCACTTAATTTGGATTGAGTTATCTTACGACAATAGATCATATGTCATTATCGAGATGTCGCCTTATGAGATCCTTGAGGGAAGACAATGTCGATCTCCCTTATGTTAGGATGAAGTTGTAGAGCGCAAGATGCTCGGACCCGCAGTAGTCCAAAGGACCAAGGATATGATAGATCTAATCAGAGGACGGCTGGTAGTAGCCCAAGATGGACATGATAAGTATGTTGATTTGACACGAAAGGATAAAGAGTATGAAATAGGGGACCTAGTAATGTTATAGGTATCCATTGGAAAGGATGGATGAGGTTCGGAAAGAAAGGAAAGCTAAGTCTACAATTTGTTGGACCCTTGGATATATTAAGACGTTTGGGAAGTTAGCATATGAGCTAGCCCTAACCCCGAACATGTAGCAGGTCGTAACGTGTTTCACGTATCAATGTTAAGAAAATGTAATTTGGATGCCAGATAAATAGGGGCATATGAGCGCATAGACATGCAACCAGACGTAACCTATATGGAGCAACCAGGAAGGGTTATAGAGTGAAAAGGAACAAGTGCTTAGGAGAAGGATTGTCAAACTAGGCAGAGTTTGGTGGTAGAACCACAATGTGGAAAATTGACTCGAGAGTTAGAAAGTGTAATGCTAAGAAAGTATCCCCATTTGTTTTCTATCTGATTCCGGGACGGAATCCTTTTAAGGAGGGGAGACTGTAATAACCCCAATTTTTGAGAAATTTTGAAACCCTTATGAATAGTGTTTTTGCTGAACGAGAAAACTTTTCATGCCACGCTATGTAGGGGTTCTGTTATTGATCTTATGGGATATTATTAGTACTCTATATGGTATATAAGTGTATGTAAAGATCGTCAGAATCCAATTCCGAACACTTTGATTTTTCCCGGAAATCCACAAGATACGGAGAGAATTGAGTATAAGGTAACAGGATAAAAAGGATTTAAATTAAAGGATTATAAGAGAGGATCATAGAAGGAATACAATATATTGAGAAAGGTTAAGGGAACCTAAGTAATAAGATCCCGGGTATGATCCCTCAAACGATAAACGAGAACGAAAGATAAGCGAACCGTAAAACAAATAAGTGACCAAGAGACAAGTTTGTACAAGAAGCCAGGGATTGTGACATCATCAAACCACAAGGTGTGGACAAGTGGGAGCATTATGACATGTGCAAGGTGACACAAGCATGACATGGGAAGGAAGGAGGTGTGGTGGCTTTTTAACCACACAAATTCAAGGGCAATAAGGTAATTAACTAAATCAAACACAAAAACAAGCCAACCAAGCCAAGCAAAATCATTTTCATCAAAATCAAAAAGAAACCAAGGCATGGTTCATCATGCTCTCGGCTTTTTACTATTGCAAATGGGCAAGAATTCAAAAACTCAAGATCCAAGCCTCCTAAATTGGTGAGTTAATTCCCTAATCATCTTCATGCTTAGTTAGGGCTATATCATGAGTTTAAGCCATCAATTCCTTCTCCATCTTCTCCATTTAATCAAAGAAGAAGACTATGAATAGTGTTTTCAAGTTTTTAACTTGAAGTTTTTCTTGTTTTTCTTGAAGATCCAAGCATTCTTAAGACTTCTCAAAGCTTCTTAAGGCTTCCTAGCTCCTCCCACCACTCAAAGGAAGGTATACCATCTCCAAACCCTAGATTCCTATATATTATAAGATGATTTTGATTAGTAGGATGATATTGTAGCTTGTTGTTGTGATTAGAGTTTAAGATTTGAAATGGTAGTGAAATGGAATGGTAAATGTTGAGGTTTTGATGAAAAGAACTTAAGTATGATTAAAGTTAAGCTTAGGCATAAGTATGAATGATTAAATTGAATTGGTTGGGGTTGTTATGATGTGATAAGGATGGATGTTGGTTGTATGTTGGATTTGAGGTTGAATTGGGTTGTGATTGTGGGTTGATTGTGAGATGATTTGGAGTTGTTTAAAATTGGGTAATCGCGTAAATATAGCCGTCGTAACGTCCGATTTTCTTTAGACTGTTTTTGTGCATAGCATTAGGACCCGAGAACCCCCTGCTAGATTATGACCATTGCCATGTCTAGATAGCTCATGTTACGAGCTTCGTTTTGATATGTAGTTCGTTCGATTCCGATGCACGGTTTAGGAGAAACGACCGTTTCAAGTAACGGCGTTTCACGAACGAAACTTTTCCCCTCGCCTTACTTTGAAACATAGGTTAAAGACCAAAAAGGGTTAATTAATGTATGAAACATTTATGGTAAGTGTGTTAGGCAGTTGGTAAGACACTCGCGAAGGAATCGCCTTAAAACTCGTAAAGGTTAAATTATTAAAAATGGTGGAGCCGAGGGTACTCGAGTGACTTAAGAGAATCAGTAAGCGCAAAACAAGCGTTAGAGTCTAAGTTAGTTAAAGTATAGATTTACAAGTGACTTTGGTTTAATTCCAACTTACTTGTTGTTTATAGGTTACCAGACTCGTCCCGAGCCATTCGTAACCCCCACTCGCTCTGGCAAGTTTTCTACCCGATATACTGTTGTTGTGATGTAAATATATGTATATGCATTATCTTGTGATAGCGCATGATTGTTATTAGCAAATTTTGCGATATATTGGAGCATGCTGATATGGTATATATGCATGTCTGTTTCGTAATCTGGTTATATATCTGTTGATTTCAATGCTTATAGTTGCATAATACCTATGCTAGAAATAAGCAAGTAGTTGCGTATACCCTTAGTATAGGGGATAAAAGGTGAACATATTTCTAAACCGGGAGTCGATGTTCCCGAGTATATTATATATATATATATATTTATATATATATGGATATAGTTTTTAAAACTATGGATCGAATAAGGTTTATTCGATACCTTTATTTTACTTAATTGAATATTATTTCGAATATTATTCGAAGGCGTATGACTCCTTTATATTAAATGAATATTATTTTGAATATTCATTCGAGGACTTATGACTCCTTTTATTTTATTATCTAAATATTATTTGAATATTCATTCGAGGGCTTATGACTCAGTTTATATTATTTAATGAATATTTTTGAATATTCATTTGAGGATCTATGACTCCGATTATTTGCTGAGATATATTCTTTATTTTATTAAAGAATAAGGTGTAAATAATCAAACTTATTTTCGATTATTCAAATAAAGATAGTACTTTCATATAAGTATATCTTTGGTTATTTAATATTCGTTTCAAGTATAAGTTTTAAAACTTCTACTTCAATTATTTTTATAAAGATTATTCTAATATTATTTAAATAATAATATTCAGTCATTTTCTAAATATTCTGGGGACTGATTTACTTCATTAAATCAGCTTTACTCCAAACACTCTATAAAGTGTTTTCGAGTCTTCAAAATGATTTTTAAAAGTTAGAGCGGATCCCAAAACTCATTTTTATATTTAAGATCTTCCTTTTAAGGGGATTTAAATACTCGCTCAAAACCTGAGGGATCCGGCTCTGTGGTGTGTTTTATATTCGCAACAAGGTTGCTGTTTTGATAAATGAATTGATTACTTACCCAACACTCGGGAAGTAAAATTCTTGGAACAAGTTAATCCATTAACAGGCATCGCCTGGGAAATATCGGTGAGTTCTCCTTTCCAAATGGATACGACTTCTTGGTGGAGCCGTATCAACAAGTTTCTACTTGGGGAAAGTGGGGACGAGCTTTACGTTTCAGAGTCATGGATTTCATCTGAACTAGGAGTGGCGTAAGTGGCCGAGTAGCGCCGGCCCAGCCTTATTATATTGGCCCAAATGGCCTGGAAGTTCCGTTAAGGCGGTCCATTCCTTAGGAGTTCAGTGTTCGGTTGACAAGTAAATCCGACAGGTTCTCCTCTACATGTAGAAAATGGTGGGGTTGTACTACTACGACTGATCATCGTAAGTGGTCTTCCTGGCGCGGCAAACTCCCGTAATGAGTTCATCATCCAATTGGATAATTTCTGCAACACTACCCAGAGCACTTCGATAGAAAGGCTACGGTTGGGCGATTGTTGAGTGTTGGCAGGGTCAAGTTTTCAAAATGATGTTTACATCAAATGAAGTATCTCGTAACTTCATTTTATTTTGATAATATTTTAAAGATTTAATCTATTCAAATCTTGCCTTATAGTCTCATCTATGTGATGAACTTTTGAAGCTAATTATAACTTGAACGGTGGTAGTTCAAGTAGTATTTGGGAAAGATATAAGTATATTGGAGTATTTGGTAACTTCATCTTTTAAGCTTATATCTAATTAATAATTGTCTTATGTATGACAAAGATTTTCAGAAAAACGTTGAGACAAGGTTAGATATATGAGATCACCTTGCAACGATATTTTTTTTATACAGTTATACACTGGGACTTTGTGTATATTATGCATGGAAGAGGACTTCTAATATTTTGAAAAGTATATATGTATATATATATACTGAATATTATGCGACTTCATCGCATTAAGATATCAACTTGGTTCATTTCTTTTGACCAAGACTTTCATGAGTACTAAGAGAAGGCTCATATACTATTAATCATTATACATATTATTTTGTGGGCTTGCTGCTCACCCTTGCTTTCTTCTTTCATCACACAACAACAGATAGAAAGGATGAACAGGACCAAGCTCCCGATTCGCAAGCGATTAGGAGACGTTCCGCAGTTTTCTAGAAGCATTGATGCCGCCGTAGCTGAGGTAGGAACTACCAATAGGCTAGGCTTTCAACTTCTAATGTACCAGATTTATGTATAATTATGAATTGTAATAATGGCAAAGAAATGTAAATTTATTCAGAAAACCTTTTAAGGTGTATTGGCAGATAATTATGGAATAAAATGACTTGTGGTTATTTTTTTGATGTTCATCTCTTAGACTATAACGTGTGGTGTGTGTGTTTATTGTGGGGTCACAGTACAGAGTAGTTGAGTAATTATTAAGATTGGGTGTTATTAAGGGAAATGGAACTCGTGACGACCCGGATCCCCGACCCCGGATCTGGGGGTGTTACAAGGGGGTTAATTATTGATTGAGCAAATGCATGTTGGTTGAATGAGTTAGATGTTGTAAGGAATGATCTTGTTAAAAACTAAAATAGGTAGAGAATGTGATGTATTGCCTTGTATGTCGATTTATGGAAAAAAACTCGAATGGATTCTTAGGAATAAAAAGGCAAAATTAAGTTGATTTAATGGCTAAGTAAGATTTTGATTGCATGACAAAAAATTAAGAAGTGTTATGTTCGAATTTTGGTAATTAAACGGAAATGTTGATCTCGATCTTAATAAAAGTAAGATTCGGAGTTTTTGGTTAAAAAGGGATGAATTTTAAGTGCTAAATGATCCTTGTGAATTGCATTAGTTGTGCTTGCTTATATGAGATTGAAAATGAATATATGTGGATGTGTTTTTGTATGTGTGGTTCGAATTAAGGAACAAAGGAAAAGGTAATTAAGTTGATTAATATAAGCGATAGTATGCACGTAAATGTTTGGTTTAAATAAGGTCTAGTACTCGTAAAAGAGTCGTGTTAGTGTGATTTGAGAAATAGCCTAGGTCAAGCGAGTACGCTTTGATTGCTAGGTATATGAGGATATAAAAACTACGAGAAAGAATTGTGCTATGTGCTATGTGCTGTGTGCTTATTTGTATAAGCTATACTCGTATAGTTCGAGTCAAGAATATAATCGAGTTATCGTATAGTGTGATCGTTCCGGGAACGAGAGTTGGGAATCTAATTAAGGTTTTGGTTTTTATTGTAGAATCGGAGCGTGAGGGCATTCGGGCTAGGAAAGGGAAAAGTATATTAGGTGGCAGTAGTTCAACCCTCAGGAAAGCAATTTCAGGCAAGTAACTCTAATTACTTGTGTAAATGATTATAAAGGAAATGTTGTTCATACCATGTAGAGTATTGAACTGTTAAAGTATGAAACCCTTGCTTTATGAAACCATGATATTGATTTGAAGTACCCTTTGTTCTTGATAACCTGTTATTGATAAGCCTATTGATTTCACTCATTGATAACCTAACCTTTCTGTTCAAGTTACCTATAATGCCATGATCATATTGAACCTTTAATTATCTTGGTTAACCTTGTTTAATGATATTCTATTTCTTTTGATCACCCTATTGATCTCTAAATCAATGTTTATCCTTCTAGTTTAGTGTCTTGTTATCCTTGATACAGAATTCTTGAGAATTGTTCCTTGTGTATCTTTGATTCACTCCCTGAACTTTATTTTATTTAAATCTGAATGAAGAATGAGTTTCGACTTGAAAGAGTCCGAATGATTTCAAAGGCTTGGTAATGATAAAATGAATTTTAGAAAACCTATTCGTTTTTTTTTCCAACTCAAGGTTTTCCGAATGAATTCCTGATGGATTGGATTGAGACGTAAGAGGCTAGTGGGACTAGTCCAGTCATGGTAAGAGGCTAGTGGGACTAGTCCAATTTAATGCTGAAATTATGCCGAATGGTACCTTAAAGACCGAAATGGAGGTCGATACAGGCTGATCACCCGTATATAATGAAATGGAAAGATAAGTGATCCAATCAAGGGTTCTAAATGATTATTTAAAAGGGAACTGAAACTTTTGTTCAGTAAATGGATTTTTGGAAATGAAAATGGTTTATATTGTTTTGAAAAGAGTTGATTATGTTATTGTGGAGCTTAAAGCTCAGAACCCTGATTCCTGAAATTATTGATCATATGAATGATTCTATATCTTGAAATACTGTTGCTTTCCTTTATCGAAAGATCTATTTTGATCCTATAATGATTTGTGTTGAATGTCGGCTTTCATCCTGTTTCGAGCCTTGTTTCATGAAAGCCCAACTATTCTTCGGATACCTTTCCTTATCTCAAAGAAAACAAAAATGAATATACGGAAATCTGCCACCTAGATTAGCCAGAGTAGAATACCCTAGTTTATTCAAAGTATATTGAGATTTGATATTGTAGAACTGCTATATAGTTACTTGCTGAGTTTTATACTCATTGTTTTGTCTTAATCTAACCATGGCAGTTAAGCAAGAAGATGGCCAGGCTTAGGCGCACTGCTCGTAAGAGCGTACCTGGTGGTCCCTACCGTGTTGAGGGCTTCCAGTTGCCAGAGCAGGTAGTACAGGTTATGAGTGAGCTCGCGCCTAGTAAGAGGTGTTTAAAGATACAATGGGTTATCTGTCGGTTCCCAGCCGGAATCGATATGGATTATTCAATAATATTTTGGGTTTGTAAGTTATATTCTATGATTGGTAGTTGTAATCTTATCTCATACTTTATCCTGTTGATCCTGTTAGTAGTTAATCAGGGTTTATGCATATTTAATTAGTAGATTAGAGGTGTGTGAGTCCTCATTTCCTAACCCCGAGATTGAGGGCGTCACAAGTTGGTATCAGAGCTACAGGATCTAGTCCCTAAGACAAGTTAGGTTTTAAAAAGGGGTATTTTGGGAATATATCTATATCGCGAGAGAGTTCGACTCATGTAGAGTTGAGTTAGACTATTAGGTATAGTCTAAGGAAAGTGTTTGATTGGTAAAGCAGAAACTAGAGTTAGGGTGTGAGTTAGCTGGAAGCTTTATTTGACCCTAACATTGTTTCTTGGTTGCTGTTTTATGTTTTCTCTCAGGATCCTAGTAGTGGTAGTGACTCAGACTCTGAGATTAGCTTGACTGGTACCCCCGTGGACCCTATTCCACCCTCTCCAGAGGAGCCTGTATATGTTAGTTCAGACCCAGAGGAGGACCCTTCTGAGAGTAGTGAGATCCCCATGCAGATTTCACCCTTGAGGCTTGATTCAGAGACCCCTGCCCCTGAGCCAGAGTCGGAGATGCCTAAGACTGTTCCTGTCAGTATTGGTGGCAAGTTAGCCCAGGACCGAGACTTTGTGTACTCCCGCATTCCTGAGTTAGGAGCTTTGGTGGATAGACTAGCCAGGGAGTCTAGGCAGAGTGCTTCTGTTATGGATGATGAGTGGCGAGTTCGAGTGAAGATGGTGGAGCAGGTTGCCAGGAAGAGATTGGATGAGGGACCATCCACTAGTGATGCTGATGCTGAGGCCCGGAGGCTGCATAAGATCATTCGCTGGATGTTGGTTGTGTTGAGAGAGATCCTAGATGATTAGACGGGACTGCTGGTTGAGCCCGTAGATTGTTGTTGTTGTTTTCAGCGCCGGTAGGCTTTGGGATACTTGGTCAGATGCCGGGATCCCTTTTTCATTTATCTTGTTGTATTTCAGACCAGTGTAGTAATAGTAGTAGTTGGAAGTTAGGGGTAGATAGGGGGATGTTTTCCAGTTTTTCCTCTGTTTAACCCTGCTATTTATTGTACCTTGTTTCAGAACCTTAAAATCCAGAATATTTCCTATGTAACCCTTGATTTAAATAAATCTATTATCTTGCTTTCCTTTGTGCACCTTGTTTATCTTATAAACTGTTCTCAATGCCATGTTTTTTTGTACAACCATGTCTAAAGACCGTGAAACCCTATTCCGTGCCATGATAAAACAACACTGATATGAGAATTATGTAGTAATAGGATTGCATGTGCAAATTGGGTAAAACTTAAAACCCACAAAAGAGATTTCATAAAAATTGTTGTTGTATGTATGTCATGCTATCGTATTGCTAAATAATTGCTCAATCAGGTTTGTAAGAAATGGCCAACTCACCAGATCACCAAGAAGAAGAAATTCCCACCCAAGATCCAGAAATAAACCCAGAAACCACTTTGATGAGCAGACTTGCTCAGCTTTTGCAACAACCTGTGACCCCAAAAGTTGGAAATTTCAAGCACTTTCAATCTGTTCACCCTCCAGAGTTCTTAGGTTTGCCAGATCCGATTAAAGCACAGTCGTGGTTGAGAGAGATGGAAAAAGCCTTTGAGCTAGCCGAAGTTAAGGACGATAAGAAAGCTAAGTACGCAAGTTATTACTTGAGGGATGAAGCAAGTTTCTGGTGGGAGTCTTCTAAGGCGTTGTTGGAAGGCAAAGACTTATCTTGGGAGAAGTTTACTGAGATGTTTCTGGAAAAATATTTGCCAAGTTATATGCAAGATCAGTTGGAGATGAAATTTTTGGATCTTAGACAGGAGGAAATGTCGGTAGGAGAATATGAGGTGAAGTTTTCGGAGTTGGCTAGGTTCGTGCCAGAGTACGTGAATACTGAAGCAAAGAAGGCTAAGAGGTTCCAGCAGGGACTTAATCCGTGGATTAGGAGTCAAATAGCAATGTTGGAGATCAAGAACTATGCTGCCTTGGTTCAAAAGGCAATGATAGTGGAAGGTGAGCGGGAAGCTGCTCGAAGAGAAAATGAAGGAAGAAAGAGGAAGTTTGAAAGCTCTGAGCAAGAGCAAGGAAGTTCAAAGTTCAGAGGAAAGTTTGGAAAGAATGGTGGAGGTCAGAACAAAAAGTTTCAGAAGTTTAGACCCGGGAATGGAGCTCAGAAGAACCGTTTCCAGAAAGCTGGACAACCGGCAAAGGATAGCAGGCCCCAGATGCAAGAATGCAGGAACTGTGGAAAGAAACACCCGGGGAGGTGTAATAAGCTGGATATAACATGTTTTAAGTGCAACCAGAAGGGGCATTATTCTTCGGAATGTTCAAATGAAATAAGGAAGCCTGATTTGGCTTGTTTCAAGTGTGGCAAGGTAGGCCATATGGCTAGAAATTGCAAGGAGCCTGTGCAGAAGGCTAATGTTCTCAGAATTGCTGGATCGCCGTCTCTCCCAGCACCGTCAGCTCAACCCAGAGCTAGGACCTTTAACATGTCAATGAAAGATGCGGTGCAAGATGTGGATGTGGTAGCAGGTATGCTTGTCTTAAACTCAGTAGAAGTAAAAGTTTTGATGGATTCTGGAGCGACCAAATCTTCTATTTCTGAAAGCATTCTTGATAAGTTAAATTGTGTTGCGTACCCTCTAGAGCCTAATTTTATTATAGAGGTAGCAAATCAAGAGAAAGTTGTTGTTAATAAGATTTGTCCCGATTGTGATGTGTCTATAGAAGGTCGGCATTTTTCTGCTGACTTAATTCCTTTTAAGTTAGGAGAATTTGAGGTTATTCTAGGAATGGATTGGTTGTCAAATCATGAGGCGCAAATAGAGTGTAAAAGTAAGAAAGTGAAGTTAAAAACCAAGGATGGTGAGGAAGTAATATTTAAGGGAAAGAGGCAAGAGAAGAAATTTCTACCGTTATTGAGGCGAGAAGATTAATGCGACAAGGATGCGAAGTTTATTTGGCTCATGTCGTGGACGTGGAGAAAGAATCTGTAAGGATCGACGATATTCCGGTAGTAAGAGATTTTCCGGACGTGTTTCCTGATGAATTGCCTGGACTACCTCCAGACAGAGAGATCGAGTTTACGATTGAATTGGCTCCTGGTACGAAACCAGTGTCGAAAGCTCCCTATCGCATGGCGCCGGTTGAAATGAAGGAATTGGCAGCTCAGTTGCAAGAGTTGTTGGACAAAGGAGTAATCCGACCGAGTGTATCCCCGTGGGGCGCACCGGTGTTGTTTGTAAAGAAGAAGGATGGAAGTATGCGATTGTGTATCGATTACCGTGAACTGAATAAGTTGACGATCACGAATAAGTACCCTCTACCGCGGATCGATGACTTGTTCGACCAATTAAAAGGAGCTTCATGCTTTTCAAAAATTGATTTAAGATTTGGGTATCATCAACTAAAGATCAAAGCGGAAGATATACCCAAGACAGCGTTCCGAACAAGATACGGACATTATGAGTTTTTGGTGATGGCATTTGGCTTGACGAATGCGCCAGTTGCATTTATGGATCTTATGAACAAAGTGTTCAAGCAGTATTTGGACAAGTTCGTGATTGTGTTTATTGACGATATACTTATTTATTCCAAAACAGAGGAAGATCATAAGGAGCATTTGAGGATTTCCTTGGAAATTCTGTGAAAAGAGAAGCTGTATGCAAAGTTTTCAAAGTGTGAATTTTGGCTAAAAGAAGTGCAATTTCTTGGACATGTAGTTAATAAAGAAGGAATTAAAGTGGACCCAGCTAAGATAGAAGCTGTAATGAATTGGGAAAGACCCAAGACTCTGACGAAAGTCAGAAGTTTTCTGGGATTAGCCGGATACTATAGAAGATTTGTGCAAGATTTCTCAAAGATCGCAGTTCCATTGACAAAATTGACGAGGAAGAATGAGAAGTTTGTTTGGACAGAAAAGTGTGAGGAAAGTTTCCAAGAGTTAAAGAAGAGATTGGTAACCGCCCCTGTGTTGGTATTACCAGATGATAAAGGTGAATTTGTGATATTCAGTGATGCTTCCTATAAAGGACTTGGATGCGTGTTAATGCAACACGGGAAGGTGATAGCATACGCGTCAAGGCAACTCAAACTGCACGAGCAAAAGTATCCAACGCACGATTTGGAATTGGCAGCAATTGCGTTTGCCCTCAAGATTTGGAGGCATTATTTGTACGGGGAAAAGTGCGAGATTTATACGGACCATAAGAGCTTAAAGTATATCTTTACTCAGAAAGAACTGAATATGCGACAAAGAAGGTGGTTGGAATTGATCAAAGATTATGATTGTGTGATAAACTATCATCCTGGAAAGGCAAATGTGGTAGCCGATGCTTTAAGTCGAAAGGAAAAGTTAAATATGTTAACGTCATCAGAAGAATTAATCAAGGACTTTGAAAAGATGGAAATAGTGGTGCAGACTCCAGAATGTGGAGGTGAAGCCATTTATGCAATGCTGTTTCAACCTGAAATTTTGGAAAAGATTAGATGATGTCAAGAGCAAGTGATGAATCGTGAAAGGAATAAGTTGACGGGAGAAGAAATTAAAGCTCAAAAGGATGGGAAAGGGATTTACCGTGTTAACTCACGTATTTGGATACCTGATGTTGTGGAACTAAAGCACGAGATTTTGCAAGAAGCGCATAACTCGAGATTTTCAATTCACCCTGAAAGTACGAAGATGTACCGGGATTTGAAAGAAAATTTTTGGTGGCCAAACATGAAAAAGGAAATTGCCGAATGGATAAGCAAATGTTACACGTACCAAAGAGTTAAAGCGGAACATCAAAGGCCAAGTGGATTGCTTCAGCCACTCGACATACCTGAATGGAAATGGGAGCATATTGCCATGGATTTCGTGGTAGGATTACCTAAAACCAAGTCTAATCATGATACGATTTGGGTGGTAATTGATCGACTGACAAAGTCAACACATTTCTTGCCGATAAACGAAAGGTTTTCATTAGAGAAGCTGGTCAAAATGTATCTGGATGAAATCGTGATGCGCCACGGAGTTCCTGTATCTATCGTGTCTGATAGAGATCCAAGGTTTAATTCAAGATTTTGGCGACAATTCCAGGATCATTTGGGAACGAAATTGAAAATGAGTACGGCATATCATCCGCAGACAGACGGACAAAGTGAAAGGACAATTCAGACAATTGAGGATATGTTGCGAACCTGCGCAATAGATTTCAAAGGAAATTGGGACGATCATTTGCCCTTAATTGAGTTTTCCTACAACAACAGTTATCACGCAAGTATTGGCATGCCGCCTTATGAAGCGTTGTATGGAAGAAAGTGTAGATCCCCTACTTATTGGGACGAAGTTGGTTAGCGCAAGTTAATTGGCCCCGAGCTAGTGCAGCAAACGAAGGAAAAATTTGAAATGATACGAAAGAGACTAATTGCAGCTCAAGACCGACAGACAAAGTACGCGAATCAAGAGCGGAAAGATGTGCAATTCAAAACTGGAGACAAGGTCTTGTTGAAGATATCTCCTTGGAAAGGTTTAACTCAATTTGGAAAGAAAGGAAAGCTAAGTCCAAGGTACATTGGACCATTTGAAGTATTGCGACAAGTTGGGAAAGTGGCGTATGAATTAGCGCTACCGCCGCAAATGCAACATCTGCACAATATATTTCATGTATCTCTCCTGAAGAAGTATAATGCTGATGCGAGTCATGTGATCGAGTTGGAACCAGTAGAAATCCAACCAGATTTGTCCTATGTGGAACAACCAGTGCGAATTTTGGATCGAAAAGAAAGGACTCTTAGAAATAAAGTTGTACCTCTAGTTAGAGTGTTGTGGAGAAATCCACTAGTCGAGGAATCGACTTGGGAATTAGAAAGCGAAATGAAAGAAAAGTATCCCCATCTATTTGCTTAGATTGGATTATGGGGAAAGAATCCTTTTAAGGAGGGTAGATTGTAACGACCGAGAATTTTGCGTCGTAATTAAGAAAGTAAAGTATGTGTTATGTGATGAGATTATGTGATTAAGTGGTGATTATTTGTCTTATCTGTATACTAGAGTTAAAGAGTGTGGATAAAAACGTTCCAATTTAAAGAGTCAGCTTAAAAGTCAAGCTGTGGTTTCGGGCCGTCAGGTAGAACGGAACCCGTCCTAAAATGGAAATTAAATGATATAAAATGTGAATTATATGTGAAGTAAATGAAAGAAGTATTTCTTCTTAAGAGACGTGTTGATTGGCAAAGGTAATGAGAAGCGTATTCGAAACGCTGAGCGTCGGGCCGTCAGGCTGAACGTGACCCGGTACGCGTAAAAAGGGAATAAAGATTAAAGAGGGATAGATTCTATGATCAGACCTAAGTCGTTATGTGACTATATGCGTGTGATTGCTTGACTGTGTGCATGATTATATGTTCTGTGTTAATTTCTGTGAATTTTGAAGGAATTATGTGATTTACATAAGGGTTTATTTAACCTTCGTGCATTTTTATAAAATTATCTGAGATGGATAAAAACATGGGATTTGTTCTGTTATCTTCGTAGAGGTCTTAGAGACTTTTTAAAAATGATATGTGAATTTAATTGTGAGTCTTGGCATTTTTAAATTGATTTCATGTGGAAAAGGTATTTATTAAGGCAAGTTTTCGAAATTCATATAAAATCAACCGCTTGCTCAAATTCTTATTATGAGTAATGGATGAAAAGCTAATTTCGAGACCTACGCGTTAAAAATGTTATTTTCAATAATTCTCGACTTTCCGAGAGATATATATTTTGTATTTGAATTTTCTCGCCTTTAAGTAAAAAGAAAAGGAATGAGTGATTAAAAGGAAGTTGGTAAATTACTAGATTGCCCTTGTTTCTAAGTGCTATATATAATCCA
The DNA here is from genome assembly GCF_009905375.1 of Apium graveolens. Classification (NCBI taxonomy): domain Eukaryota; kingdom Viridiplantae; phylum Streptophyta; class Magnoliopsida; order Apiales; family Apiaceae; genus Apium; species Apium graveolens. Next base: position 99,703,385 of record NC_133656.1, read on the forward strand.
CCTTTCTTTCTTTTCTTTCTTTTTGTGCTCTCACTTTCTCTTCTCTCCTTTCTCTCTTTCTCTCCCGAACTCTCACTCTCACTCTCTCTCTCTCGGCAACTCTCTCTCTCTCTTTGATTTCTCTCGGTATTCCTCTTTTTTCTTTGATCAAACACACCAATCATCCTAAATCTTCTTGTTAAACACTTATTAGTAGGTAGAAGTGTTTGCATGTATGTGATTAAGCTTGCATGTCGATGTATGGGTGTTGTGTGTGTTCGGTGTGTGTGTTCACCCGAGAACCATATGGTTCTTCTTGTTGTTGATTGATGTTATCTTGTTTAAAGCTTGATTCTTTGCAAACAAATGATAGAAAAGATGTGCATGTTAGTTATTTTGCGTAATTGACGGAAATCGGGGGTTTCGTGGTTGGATACCCTCGAATGAGGGCACCACCGTGAAGCCACCGCCACCGGTGATGAACTCCGGTGAACCGGTGGTGAGTTGTGATGTGAAAACTGAACTCTACACAAAGTACACTTAAATTTTCGTAGATGCATGTGGTGTTTTTCTATATAACCGAATGGGTTTATGTTCTTAAAGTGATAAAGTTGATTTTTGACCATGAAATCAATAGTGGATAGTTGTTAATAAAAGTTGTAATTTATAAACTTGAAATGATGCATGCATGTTAAGATTTCTTGAAAATTTGAAAAAGGGTTTTTGGCTTCTTTGATAAAAATCGAGTGGGTGTTTGATTAAATGATTCCTTTGATTGTAAATGAATGTGTGCATATGATTGTGCTTAGAAAAATCAAAAATTGAGGTTGCATGTGAATCTTTGCTTCGGGTTTTGTGGACTTTTGCTTCGGCTTTTGTTAATAAAGAAGAGGGAATCGGTTTTTGCGGGTTAATCTTGTTGAATACTAAGTTTATGTGGCTTAAATGTGGTTGCATGATAGTTTTAAAGAAGATCAATTAGTGCATGTTAAATGATTAGTCTTTGAGTTGAAAACCATGTTTTGCCGAATGAAAACAAGATAAAAGGGGGTTAATTATTGATTGAGCAAATGCATGTTGGTTGAATGAGTTAGATGTTGTATGGAATGATCTTGTTAAAAACTAAAATAGGTAGAGAATGTGATGTATTGCCTTGTATGTCGATTTATGGAAAAAAAACTCGAATGGATTCTTAGGAATAAAAAGGCAAAATTAAGTTGATTTAATGGCTAAGTAAGATTTTGATTGCATGACAAAAATTAAGAAGTGTTATGTTCGAAGTTTGGTAATTAAACGGAAGTGTTGATTTCGATTTTAACAAAAGTAAGATTCGGATTTTTTTGGTTAAAAAGGGATGAATTTTAAGTGCTAAATGATCCTTGTGAATTACATTAGTTGTGCTTGCTTATATGAGATTGAAAATGAATATATGTGGATGTGTTTTTGTATGTGTGGTTCGAATTAAGGAACAAAGGAAAAGGTAATTAAGTTGATTAATATAAGCGATAGTATGCACGTAAATGTTTGGTTTAAATAAGGTCTAGTACTCGTAAAAGAGTCGTGTTAGTGTGATTTGAGAAATAGCCAAGGTCAAGCAAGTACCTTTGATTGCTAAGTATGTGACGATATAAAAGCTACGAGAAAGGATTATGCTATGTGCTAAGTGCTATGTGCTTATATGTATAAGCTATATTCATATGCTCGAGTTAAGGATATAATCGAGTTATCGTATAGTGTGATCGTTCCGGGAACGAGAGTGGGAAATCTAATTAAGATTTCTGGTTTTATTGTAGATTCGGAGCGTGAGGGCATTCGGGCTAGGAAAGGGAAAAGTATATTAGGTGGCAGTAGTTCAATCCTCAGGAAAGCAATTTCAGGCAAGTAACTCTGATTACTTGTGTAAATGATTATAAAGGAAATGTTGTTCATACCATGTAGAGTATTGAACTGTTAAAGTATGAAACCCTTGCTTTATGAAACCCTGATATTGATTTGAAGTACCCTTTGTTCTTGATAACCTGTTATTGATAAGCCTATTGATTTCACTCATTGATAACCTAACCTTTCTGTTCAAGTTACCTAAAATGCCATGATCATATTGAACCTTTAATTATCTTGGTTAACTTTGTTTAATGATATTCTGTTTCTTTTGATCACCCTATTGATCTCTAAATCAATGTTTATCCTTCTCGTTTAGTGTCTTGTTATCCTTGATATAGAATTCTTGAGAATTGTTCCTTGTGTATCTTTGATTCACTTCCTGAACTTTGTTTTATTTAAATCTGAAGGAAGAATGAGTTTCGACTTGAAAGAGTCCGAATGATTTCAAAGGCTTGGTAATGATAAAATGAATTTTAGAAAACCTATTTGTTTTTTTTCCAACTCAAGGTTTTCCGAATGAATTCCTGATGGATTGGATTGAGACGTAAGAGGCTAGTGGGACTAGTCCAGTCATGGTAAGAGGCTAGTGGGACTAGTCCAATTTAAGACTGAAATTATGCCAAATGGTACCTTAAAGACCGGAATGGAGGTCGATACGGGCTGATCACCCGTATATAATGAAATGGAAATATAAGTGATCCAATGAAGGGTTCTAAATGATTATTTAAAAGGGAACTGAAACTTTTGTTCAGTAAATGGATTTTTGGAATTGAAAATGGTTTATATTGTTTTGAAAAGAGTTGATTATGTTATTGTGGAGCTTAAAGCTCAGAACCCTGATTCCGAAATTATTGATCATATGAATGATTCCATATCTTGAAATACTATTGCTTTCCTCTATCGAAAGATCTATTTTGATCCTATAATGATTTGTGTTGAATGTCGGCTTTCATCCTGTTTCGAGCCTTGTTTCTTGAAAGCCCAACTATACTTCGGATACCTTTCCCTATCCCAAAGAAAACGTAAATGAATATACGGAAATCTGCCACCTAGATTAGCCAGAGTAGAATGCCCTAGTTTATTCAAAGTATATTGAGATTTGATATTGTAGAACTGCTATATAGTTACTTGCTGAGTTTTATACTCATTGTTTTGTCTTAATCTAACCATGGCAGTTAAGCAAGAAGATGGCCAGGCTTAGGCGCACTGCTCGTAAGAGCGTACCTGGTGGTCCCTACCGTGTTGAGGGCTTCTAGTTGCCAGAGCAGGTAGTACAGGTTATGAGTGAGCTCGCGCCTAGTAAGAGGTGTTTAAAGATACAATGGGTTATCTGTCGGTTCCCAGCCGGAATCGATATGGATTATTTAATAATATTTTGGGTTTGTAAGTTATATTCTATGATTGGTAGTTGTAATCTTGTCTCATACTTTATCCTGTTAATCCTGTTAGTAGTGAAATCGGGGTTTATGTATATTTAATTAGTTGATTAGAGGTGTGTGAGTCCTCATTTCCTAACCCCGATATTGAGGGCGTCACAATTTCCAAACCGGTTACTACGATTACATTGCTTGAATTTAAAAGATAATAGATAATAAAAAAATTAGTACAACAAGGACAGTGACAAAGAGGATGACTACGACCTCCTTGGACAATCAGATGACACCCTCATTCGAATCAGATGACCTAATACGAGACATGGTTTATGGGAAGAAAGGGCAAAACAGACAGATGTATTGTGCTGCTACAGTGGGGTCAACTGTGATGGCTGCCGCACTTTTTCGAGTTTTGGGGCAAGATTATGCAGAACTCCCTTTAGCCGCAACTGTGATAGGGTGACCTTTCCTATCACCTCCTGTGCAAAACATTACACTATTTTAATAAAAATAAATAAAAATCAATATAAAAGAATCAAAAAGAGAATTAGTATGTATACCTCCCCACATCTTTGATGTATAATGAACAATCCCTGATAAAGCTACACATATGAAAAAATTTAAGGATTAAAAGTGCCAACCTATAATACAAAGCAAATCAAAATCTTATTTATTAGAAATTAGTTGTACCTTTAGCACAAAGACCCTGATGTCTTCCCGGGATCCGCTCTCCTCACCATCTTTGCAGCTCAATTGGTTGGTCATATACTAAATTTTGAAGTTCTGGAATATGGTAAGATTGGGGCGGCCGTCAAGAAATTAGGGATTATGGATTATGTGCAACACCCTTAAGTTTATATAGGCGCTGGTATATAAAACATTAGAAATTTGTAGGAAATTTCTTAGAAATTTCTTTACTAATATTCTTCAATCAAGTAATTTTTCTATTTGTCTATTATTTTTTTAAGTTCATATTCTTTGTAAGGTTTAAAAACAAAGAAATAACTTTTTTGTTTGTTTTTTATAGTTGTATGATAAATATCAAAATAAAATATTTATTAAATTTATTATTTTATTTAGTAATCCAAAAACACAATTACAAATGATAAATTTTTGAATTTTGTAATCCGTGCATATTTCCCACTCTCTCTGTCTCAATTCTATACATTTTCAAATTGACTCAAAATTAAAATAATCAAATAGAAACTAAAATTATATATATATATATATATACAAATAATCAAATAGAAACTAAAATTAAAATAAAAACTAGAAACTAACATCAGCCCTTAGATCAATCTAATCCAAGGGCCCCCTAGATGTAGTACACACGATATATATGCTCCCTCCTACACATAATTCCAGTTTTTCCCCTCCATTTTTTATTTAATTTTTTCCGTTAATCGGTGAACTTTTTTTGAAATCTGACTTCACTGTATTTTTCTCCTCCATATGTGCCATGTTTTGACGTGATTTAACAAAAAAATTATTTTAGTTTTTAGTTTTCATTATAAGGAGGTTTGTATTAGAGTAGCCCCCTATATATATATAATATTGATGAGTACCGTCACTTTACTCAATTTTCTTACTTTTTTTCTTCAAAATTACACTATTTCTTAATACCAAACCATTTGTATATATTTCAAAGGGACCGAGAGAGTAATATTTAAAAGTTCTACATGAATCATTCAAATTTGAACTTTTAAAACTAATTTACTTATTTTTTATGAAATATGTATTTCTAAATTAATTAAGTTAAACAATTTATAGGAGTAAAGAATTGGTACTAAATACAACAATTTTTTTTCAACCACATTATGTAATTTATAAAAAACATCTTAGTCCAAATAAATTATATTATATAATTTCAAATAATATATTATTGTTTTTCCAAAAAATAAAATGGTGTAATACAAAAATGATCAAAATAGACTATTTATGACCATTTTCAACAATATTTCTTATGAAGTTGGTCGGTTACATTGTGATCGGATATAATTGATGAAATATTTCTTTGTTTGTCTATAAACATGAAAAAGACCAACAAACCAAAGTTGACACGGACCACTGTGACATCCTAGTCAACCGTGACATGTGGCACATACATGCCAAGTAGGAAAAACCGGGACCAAGCAAAGGTGAATTGTAGATTTAAAAGTAACCAAAAACTTGGCCGGTTATCAAACTTTATTAAACATTCACGTTGCTGCCATGTAAATGGGTGGGACCAATACTCAAGAAAATGAAAAAGTTATTTATTACCTTTTTGATCCGTAATGACCATTATCATAGATCGAAAAGTCATTTCCGACTCAGACTCATCCAATCTGACATATTTGGTCGTAAGTTAATATAGGTGAAATTAATACAAACAGGTATTTAGAAAGTACACAAGTGAGATATAGACATCATAAGTTATATTCTAATTAATGATTATATGATTTCTAAGTTCTCCTCTAAAATAATTTTTCCATGGCCTCCAACCTTAATTACCTATTATATTATAATCACAAAATATGCTCAAAAGATTATAAAATTCATTTATATTGTTTTTGGCCCTTTTTTATTAAAAGCGTTTATTTATGACCTATTGCTTCTCATTTTATTTTAATTACAAGTATTATTAGTGACTACATATTGTTATATCACTAATATATATATCTATTGACATCCATACGGTTGGATCGTTGAAAAATATTTTTAAAATAATCGAAACACTAATTCAAAATTTAACTTACACTAGTTAGTCGTACTAGTCAAACTGATGCTTGACTGTTAAAATGTCAAACCAAATAAAATTATTTTGATATGAAATTTTGGGTACATCACTAATATATATATCTATTGACATCCATACGGTTGGATTATTGAAAAATATTTTTAAAATAATCGTAACACTAATTCAGGATTCAACACTAGTTAGCTGTACTAGTCGAACTGATGCTTGACTATTAAAATGGCAAACCAAATAAAATTATTTTGATATAAAATTTTGGTTATATCACTAATATATTTATCTATTGACATCTATACGGTTGGATTATTGAAAAATATTTTTAAAATAATCGTAACACTAATTCAGGATTCAACACTAGTTAGTTGTACTAGTCAAACTGATTCTTGACTGTTAAAAAGTCAAACCAAATAAAATTATTTTGATATGAAATTTTGGGTACATCACTAATATATATATCTATTGACATCCATACGGTTGGATTATTGAAAAATATTTATAAAATAATCGTAACACTAATTCAGGATTCAACACTAGTTAGTTGTACTAGTCGAACTGATGCTTGACTATTAAAATGGCAAACCAAATAAAATTATTTTGATATAAAATTTTGGTTATATCACTAATATATTTATCTATTGATATCCATACGGTTGGATTATTGAAAAATATTTTTAAAATAATCGTAACACTAATTGAGGATTCAACACTAGTTAGTTGTACTAGTCGAACTGAGACTTGACTGTTAAAATGTCAAACCAAATAAAATTATTTTAATATGCAATTTTGGTTATATCACTAATATATTTATCTATTGACATCCATACGGTTGGATCGTTGAAAAATATTTTTAAAATAATCGAAACCTTAATTCAAGATTCAACACTAGTTAGCTGTACTAGTCAAACTGATACTTGACTGTTAAAATGTCAAACCAAATAAAATTATTTTGATATGAAATTTTGGTTAAATTACTAATATATATATATATATATATATATATATATATATATATATATATTGACATCCATATGGTTGGATCGTTGAAAAATATTTTTAAAATAATCATAACACAAATTCAAAAGTAAACACTAATTAGATGTATTAGTCAAAATCATGTTTGACTGTTAAAATGTCAAACCAAATTAAATTATTTTGATATGAAATTTTGGTTATATCATTAATATATATATCTATTGACATCCATACGGTTGGATTGTTGAGCAATATTTTTAAAATAATCGAAACACAAATTCAGAAGTAAACAGTAGTTAGTTGTACTAGTCAAACTCGAGTTTGACTGTTAAAATGACAAGCCAAATTAAAGCCAAATATATTTATTTATATTTAAAATAATTATCAATATTTAATCTACTTAAATTTTAATAAAAAATTTATTGAAACATAAGTGAAAATTAAAGGGGCAAATGGACCTTTATTTCTGATTTTTCCAAAATAAAACACCCCGCCTTTTGAGAAACAGGACAGTGTAATAATCTAATTGCTTCAGATCTGAATTTATTTTCATTTTCTCTTTCTTGCTTCTCTCTCTCCCCTTCACTCTTCCCCTCTCTTTTTCCCTCCCTCCTCTCCTGGTTATGCAAAATCTATACATACATAAATGTTTACTTTATTTCTAGCCTCCTTTGGTTGATTCGTATGCTTCTTTCACTCGGGCTTTAGTTATGGTTTCGTTTAGGGTTTAAATTCGACTTCAATTTGGGGTTTTAGTCCGTCTTCAAAACTAGGGCTTTGGGGCTTATTTTTGGATTCAAGGAAGGCGTGTCTCTCTCTCTCTCTTTCTCTCTCTCTCTTCCTGGTATGCATATCTCTCTCCCCTCTCTCTATGCTCATATATCTCTCTCTCCCTCTCTCCTTCCCCCTCTCTTTCCCTCTCTTTGTATATATATTTGCGTGGATTTTGTAAATTGTACTGTAATTAGCTACTGATTTTCTTGTAGTGATTTATCTCGTAGATTTGTATTTATTTGTTTTTGTTTGTGTTGCTTAGAGAATACAAAATAATTTGAATTGTGAAGAACAGTCTTGTGGGAAAATATCAATAAATAACAAATCAGCTAATATAGTTCAATATTACCATTTCTTTGTTTAAGAAGGATTTTTTTTTCCAGATTGGCACCTGCATATCATATTCAATATTTTTGGTGTGTGTAATGCTGAGTTGTCTTCCGATATGCAGAACAAACCCCTGATTCGCAAAGTTGTTATGCTTTATGTACCTGGCCTTCATGCAGGTCTTTACTTGTCACAATCTAAGGTACTCCACAGTTTCAAAGAGTACTGTGGCGTTCCAAGAGCAGTGTCAGCTCTAAGGTTGGTGACGTTTATCTTTTCTAGCATAATATTGGATTCATGCATTGCATTTCTTGAAAGTTTATGCTTTTGGTTTTTTGTTTGTTGATAGCTGTGTAGCAGATGCAATACAGACTATAGATGCTCTTCTCACATGCAAGGTGAAAATAAAAAGGGATATTGCTGAGCCTATAAGCAAACCTGTTCAGAATCAGAAATCTGATCAAGGTATATATCAGCTATAAAGTTGTAGACTTGTATTGCTTTCTGGGTTAAAAGAAGTAAAATAGTAAACTATCTTCGATGCAGGAACCTGTGATTCTGTTTTGATCTATCCTCTGGTGATCACTTGAAAGATTTACCATTTCCCCTGTTATATTACACACTCACAGAGACCGAACTAGACCAAAATGGTTACTTTCGTAGTCAACCAGGTGACAATATATATACAGTATACCATTTCCTTATAATGGCTAAATCGCAACAACATAGATATGCAGTATAGATAATATACTTTCACATTAGAATTATTGAGTTTGTCTTGAACAGAATGTATGCACTGAGCACTATGCCGCTTATAAATTGATTCTCTACGTGGATCCTACCTCAATAATTAAAATAGGCTCACAACTTAGCGACATACTGAGCATTAAATCAAGAGTTCTTTTCCATGAATCAAACTCAACACTGACTAGCATCTAGTCTTCCTATCTCACACAAGTGCTGTATTCACTGGCTGATGACAGTTTAGACGAATCAGGTCAAGGACGGATGCCTAACATTAGAAATAATATGTGTAATATTTCGATACTGAACTAGAGACTTATATCATGGCCAACTGGATATTAACATAATGTGCTGAATACTTTAATTAAGCCTGCCAGACAATGTACATCAATACCACGCGCTACTACACCTCTGTTCAGATGGTTTCTAACACTTTCTTCTTCTGTATTCTCTGCATTAATCCGGAAATTTTTTTCTGCCTTCGAGCAAATCACATGTTATACACCGTTCAAAATCATATCATAATCAAACCAACTATAGATCAGTTTATTTTGGGAAGATTGTACCTGAAGGCCTCCTCCTGAATACAAACGCTTTTTCATCGTAAGTAGAATAGTTGGTACACTATTTCCCCTTTGACCATAAGAACAATGCATTGAGTTGGCAGAAACCCCAAAAACACTGACACTGAACCAGTAGACAATTAATTTGTTATATAATTCATTGAACCAGAATGAATTAGATCCAAATAAATTGATGACATTCGATATATTAGCAATGTAAGAATGGCTACATAAAAAAACTTTGTTCTTCTAATCAATTAACTGTATAGTTCCAGATCGGATTTTCTTAGTCAGACTTGTTAGTTATTGATATTGCGGATTGAATTTTGATGGGATAATGACAGTGTCTCTATTGCATATGCTATAGCAGTATATGTGACTGTATAGTCCGTACATCTATTGATTAATAAGGTTGTAGTGAAGGATATGGTAAAAATGTATTGCTTTTTATCTGTTCGTTTTGCTTGGTTTAGGTGGAAAGTTCTTAAAAAAACTTGTTCTATTGATTGGGAGGAAATCTAGTGAACCAAGCAAGAGGAAGTCATACTTGCCTGTTGATGAACAGTTCTTGATAACAAGAAATGGTAAATGTAATCTCAATATCCGTGGAATGTTTAGTTTCCTGTAAGTTGTTTTTTTTCTTTTTTATTAAGTTGATAGTTTTTATTTTGTTATAGGAACTTATTATTTTATAATTGATTGTGATCATTAACTTGTATTATCTATTCTAGTTGTAGTATCTTTAGTTAATATATGTATATAATATTGCCACATGTGTTGTGTTCAATATATACTGAGTGTACATGTAAAAGAAAATGATCTTACATTTTTTAATACATAATGACCAAGATGTCATAAATAACGATGTTACTAAAATAAGCCAGATTAGACAGAGTTCATCCACCTAAAGATGCAATTGTCACAATGTGCGAACATGTTAGCAACTTGCTCCTGATCTTGTGTTCTCCAAAGCTACCCTAAGAAGGTATCTATCTAATAACCAAGTTGATAAACCTTCTAGTTAATCTCAACCTGAAAAGTCGTCAATTTTGCAGAGTGACTATATTTCTTCAAAAATTAAAGCTGTTTTGGAGATTCTTGCATCTCATTGCAAGTCAAACAGTCAAATTTCCCAGTTGCATGGTGTGGATTCTTCAAATTTAGATAAAATATTGGCTCTTCAGGTATTTTCCTAAATTTGTTTATGTATGAAGTTTCCTGTGCTAAATATATGTCCTGCTTTTTTAGTGAAGTAGTTGAGTCAATTAGTATATTCTCTTTGTACACTGCATGTCAATGATTTATTATAAGTTCACTTGCTCTAAATCAAATGTTTACAATAATGGTACCCTGCTTGTACCAACTTGGTGAGAACTGAAGTGCTTTCGAAATGTGTATTTAATTTCCAAATAGTCAGGTAATAGGCTAGTTTGACAGAAATATATAGTTAAATAGTTCAAGGTTTAATTTTACAGTAGTAAGCATTTAGGGTCGAAAGATATGTTTCTGTGTTTGTGTGGTTTTTAATTCTCTGCATATTACAGTATTTGATAGATTGACCCAATTATAAATGGTTCTCATACATGAACATGATTTCCATACTTATTTAGTCATGATACAAGATTTATTATTTTTTTTAACTTAACTTTATGGTTTTTTCTATATTTGTATAAACTGCAGTTTACAGAAGACAAATGACATATTTTTGTCACTACTTTTTGTCACTACTGTGTTAGATTTGTGTCCAGCAATAGAATGTTGTCATTTATTATTTCTCGTGTTCTAAGTGTGTGTTCTTTCGGTGCAGAAGTCAATTGCCACTGATTTCAGGTTTCGATTGCATGACAAGTTCATCAGCTATATTTGAATTAAGACAACAGGGATATTTCCCTGGGCGCCTAATTTAAGAGCATGGCATTCATAATATAAGTTACTTTTAAGTTAGACGTAAAGAATGTAATTATGTAATGTGTTTGATTTAGAATTATTGATAAAACTTAATACAATGATAATTGTGTATTTTGTTTTAATAAATGTTGATTGTCTTTTGGCAGTTTTAGAGTTTATTTTGAGTTTGGGATTGTATAAAATTTTGGCAGGTTTAGGTTTAGAATTTAAATTGGAAGCCGAAAATGGTTGGATACTGAAAAATTAGTATTTGGTTATTCTGGAAAAACAAACTTACGACGGTTGTTTTTCAAACATTCCGTTCAAACATTCCGTCATAATGTATATATTTTCATATTTAAATTTTTTTTTGAATTTTCATTTTCAAGCTTGTAGGCCCCACCTTCTAAAATACGATGATTTTTCTGTCAGAAATTTCTAACTTACGACGCTTTTTTCCGTCGTAAATTATATTTTATCTTATTAAAAGTGGGTCCCGTAAAGTAATATCCGACGTTTTTCTGTCATAAGTACATAACTTACGACGTTATTGTTCGTCGTATTCTAGTATCTTACGACGATAAATTCCGTCGTAAGTAGATTTGTTATTTTATTCAGTATGTGGGCTCCTACTTCCTAACTTGTGACGCAATTTTATCTTGAGACGAAAAAACGAATTTACTATTCGACCAAAAATGACGATTTTTTTCCGTCGTAAATGGCTCAATTACGACGATTTCAGTTCAAAAAAACCGTCGTAAATGGCCAGATTTGTTGTAATGAAATGGCCAGATTTGTTGTAGGCAATGGTATATAAAACATTAGAAATTTCTAGGAAATTTGTCAGAAATTTCTTTACCTAATATTCTTCAATCAAGTAATTTTTATATTTCTCTATTATTTTTTTAGTTCATATTCTTTGTAAGGTTTAAAAACAAAGAAATAACTTTTTTGTTTGTTTTTTATAGTTGTATGATAAATATCAAAATAAAATATTTATTAAATTTATTATTTTATTTAGTAATCCAAAAACACAATTGTAAATGATAAATTTTTGAATTTTGTAATTGGTGCATATTTCCCACTCTCTCCGTCTCAATTCTATACATTTTCAAAGTTACTCAAAAATGTAAAATTTTATTACATAGAAATTAACTACTCACTTACATCCACTATCTTTTCCACTACACTAGTTATATATATATGGATACATATATATATATATATAGACAAATAATCAAATAGAAACTAAAATTAAAATAAAAACTAGAAACTAATCTCGTCCCTTATATCAATCTAATCTAAAGGCCCCCTAGATGTAGTACACAAGATTAATATGCTCCCTCCTACACATAATTCCAGCTTTTCCCCTCCATTTTTTATTTGATTTTTCCCGTTAATCGGTGAACTTTTTTTGAAATCCGACTTCACTGTATTTTTCTCCATCTCGTAACGATCAATTTGCATACCATATCTCGTATTAATATTGATGAGTACGATCACTTTACTCACTTTTCATACTTTTTTTTTCAAAATTACACTATTTCTTAATACCAAACTAATTTACTTATTTTTTTATGAAATATGTATTTCTAAATTAATTAAGTTAAACAATTTATACGAGTAAAGAATTGGTACTAAATACAACAATTTTTTTCAACCACATTATGTAAATTTATAAGAAAATAGCTTAGTGCAAATATATATTATATTATATAATCTCAAATAATATATTAGTGTTTTTCCAAAAAATAAAATGGTGTAATACAAAAATGATCAAAATAGATTATTTATGACCATCTTCAACAATATTTCTTATGAAGTTGGTCGGTTACATTGTGATCGAATATAATTGATGAAAATATTTCTTTGTTTGTCTATAAACATGAACAAGACCAATAAAACAAAGTTAAAACCGACCACCGTGACATCGTAGTCAAGCGTGACATGTGGCACATACATGCCAAGTACGAAAAACTGGGACCAAGCAAAGGCGAATTGTAGATTTAAAAGTAACCAAAAACTTGGTCGGTTATCAAACGTTATTAAACATCGAGGTAGCTGCCATGTAAATGGGTGGGGCCAATACTCAAGAAAATGAAAAAGTTATTTACGACCTTTTTGATCGGTAATGACCATTATCATAGATAGAAAAGTCATTTCTGACTCAGACTCATCCAATCTGACATATTTGGTCGTAAGTTAATGTAGGTGACATTAATACAAACACGTATTTAGAAAGTACACAAGTGAGATATAGACATTTTGGACATCGTTTCTCAATGATATAGAAGAAAACTTAATATAAAATTAATAACATCATAAGTTATATTCTAATTAATGATTATATGATTTCTAAGTTCTCCTCTAAAATGATTTTTCCATGGCCTCCAACATTAATTACCTATTATATTATAATCACAAAATATGCTCAAAAGATTATATAATTCATTTATATTCTTTTTGGCCCTTTTTTATTAAAAGCATTTACTTATAACCTATTGTTTCTCTTTTTGTTTTAATTACAAGTATTATTAGTGACTACATATTGTTTTTTATTACATTTGAACATAGTTGTGGATTAGTTTTTTTTTTTGAATTTCGCTTCTTCCGGTTTTTCCATCATCCAAGTCATGTTCTGCATTCTTGTTAAACTGCGCTTCTAATTTACTCTCACGATTATTTACCTTTGTACCTAATTCTTGCACATGTTGTTTAGTAGAAACCTTAGTTGACATCGAAACCAACTAAGTACCTTTCCACTAGCCAGTTTGGTGTGTGGCTCTTTCCATCAAAATCGACTGCATTTGTCCATCTTTGACTGTAGCTTTTTCAACATTGCAGCCATCTCCTCGTTGTTGGAAGCGTTACCTTCTGTGTTTGTCAGGTTTCGTGGTGGTTCACCGGTGGACATGATGTAGGTGTGTAGAAATCCTTAGCAATTTTCCACAGACGGCGCCAATTGTTTTTACCAAATTTATGTGTGTTAATGCTAATAATATATTTATAAGTTTTTAATGAAAGAACTAGGATTATAACGTAATGAAAATAGCAAGTAAAAAACACCACGATTTGGTGAGGCGGAAAATCCCGTAAAGGATCAAAACCGCAGGTGGGATTTGTAGCCCAGCCTAAAAAAGATCCACTATATCAAAATCACGTAGCTGAATTATAATGTAAGAAGTAGTGTATTTTTGTGTTCTACTAGAAGACTTGCTGTAGTCTATGTATTTTCTACCATTTATCCCCCTCTAATCTTCCTGTCGTTGTCTCTCTTTTTTATTTGAATTGCCCTCTATCCTTTTGTTAGCTATTTTTTCTCCTCCCATCTCTCTTACCATCTTCCACGTTCTTCTCCACTTTTTTGATGCTTTTCTCCTATTTTTCAGGTTTGTTATTGAATCCTTCTACACGTCTTTGGCTCTCTTCTTGCAGCTGTCCATGTCGACACCTGAATGATCATGTCTTACGTATGCGTCCACCCCCGTCGCATGCAACTTCTAGTCGTCATGTCGTACAAATACTTGATATAACAAATAGCAAGTACATATCTTATTGTCTCCATGCGTACTACTCGAGCAAAAGTTTCAGTAAAATCAATTTCTGGTTGCTGAGAAGTACCCCTTAGATACTAATCTTGCTTTGTGCTTTTGGACTGTTCCATCTTTATTATATTTTGTCTTATAGACCCACTTCAGTCCTATGACATCTTTATTTTCAGGAGGATCAACAAGTCTCCATGTATGATTCTTCTCTATTGTTGTAATCTCATCATCCATTGATTTTCTCGATGTTCCTTCTTTTGCAGCATCCTTAAATTTTTTTGGTTCACATGTAAATAATACCACATTATAAGAATCATAAATATCTTGAATTGAACGATGTCTGAGTACTTCTGTATATGTGGTATCTTCAATTGTGAATCTTGATCCTTCTTCTGGTGTGACAACATCTTCCAAAGTTTGTGGAGAAATTGTTGGCACATTCTGAAGTGATGATTCAGATGTATTATTAAAATTACATCTTTGGAGATCACAAATTTCTTGGTGGCAGGATTAAAAAGACGATAGCCTTTTATTCTTCACTATAGCCAAGAAAAATCAGTTTCTCACCTTTCTCATCAAATTTCTCTCTATGTTGTGCAGGAATATGAGAATAGGCGATGCATCCAAATACTTACCTATTATATTATAATTGAAAATGTGATCAAGAGATTCTCAAATTCATTTATATTTTTTTAACCCTATATAATATTAATAATTTTATTTTTCTAATCTTTTTTTACATAATTAGATGTGATTAGTGCACTACTTATCATTTTTTTTCTCGTTTTCTTTTCATTAAAAGCATTTCTTTGTGATTACATATTGTTTTTGTTTACATTTGATTTTAATTGTGGATTAGCAATTTATTTTATATATTAAATTTTGGGTTCTTTGGAGTTTATTTTTGTTTTGGATGATTGTTGGCCAACTAAATTTATTTTAAATTTATCTCCACACGTGCTAGGCTTTTAAACACATACAAAACAATACTTATAAGTAAAGTAAAATTAGTTTGAAATTATTATACAATTGATATATTACATATTATATAGACTTTGCTTGATAGGAATGTCGGATAGATATTATTTAAAAATTTTGTCTGTATAAAGTAATTGTTACCTATTTCAATTTTAAAAATTTAATTTATAGTTAATAATCAATAAAAAGATGTTATGGCTATATAATTTATATAAAAGTAAATGAAATAAACTCTTCTTTGTTGTAGTTTTGAGTAATGTATACAAGAGATAACTAATATTATCAATTTAAGATATGTGCATATAGATCCTCACAAATTTAACAATATTTGATTAATAATAATTAACATGATACTAATTTATCTATTATTTCCAAACAGGTTATTACGATTACATTGCTTGAATTTAAAAGATAATAGATAATAAAAAAATTAGTACAACAAGGACAGTGACAAAGAGGATGACTACGACCTCCTTGGACAATCAGATGACACCCTCATTCCAATCAAATGACCTAATACGAGACATGGTTTATGGGAAGAAGGGGCAAAACAGACGGATGTATTGTGCTGCTACAGTGGGGTCAACTGTGATGGCTGCCGCACTTTTTCGAGTTTTGGGGCAAGATTATGGAGAACTCCCTTTAGGCGCAACTGTGATAGGGTGACCTTTCCTATCACCTCCTGTGCAAAACATTACACTATTTTAATAAAAATAAATAAAAATCAATATAAAAGAATCAAAAAGAGAATTAGTATGTATACCTCCCCACATCTTTGATGTATAATGAACAATCCCTGATAAAGCTACACATATGAAAAAATTTAAGGATTAAAAGTGCCAACCTATAATACAAAGCAAATCAAAATCTTATTTATTAGAAATTAGTTGTACCTTTAGCACAAAGACCCTGATGTCTTCCCCTGATCCGCTCTCCTCACCATCTTTGCAGCTCAATTGGTTGGTCATATACTAAATTTTGAAGTTCTTGAATATGGTAAGATTGGGGCGGCCGTCAAGGAATTAGGGATTATGGAGTATGTGCAACACCCTTAAGTTTATATAGGGCTGATATATAAAACATTAGAAATTTGTAGGAAATTTCTTAGAAATTTCTTTACGTAATATTCTTCAATCAAGTAATTTTTCTATTTCTCTATTATTTTTTTTAGTTCATATTCTTTGTAAGGTTTAAAAACAAAGAAATAACTTTTTTGTTTGTTTTTTATAGTTGTATGATAAATATCAAAATAAAATATTTATTAAATTTATTATTTTATTTAGTAATCCAAAAACACAATTACAAATGATAAATTTTTGAATTTTGTAATCGGTGCATATTTCCCACTCTCTCTGTCTCAATTCTATATATTTTCAAAGTGACTCAAAATTGTAAAATTTTATTATATAGAAATTAACTACTCACTAGTTATATATATATATATACAAATAATCAAATAGAAACTAAAATTAAAATAAAAACTAGAAACTAATCTCAGCCCTTAGATCAATCTAATCCAACGGCCCCCTAGATGTAGTACACACGATATATATGCTCCCTGCTACACATAATTCCACTTTTTCCCCTCCGTTTTTTATTTAATTTTTCCCGTTAATCGATAAACTTTTTTTCAAATCCGACTTCACTGTATTTTTCTCCATATGTGCCATGTTTTGACGTGATTTAACAAAAAAATTATTTTAGTTTTTAGTTTTCATTATAAGGAGGTTTGTATTAGAGTAGCCCCGTATATATATATATATATAATATTGATGAGTACCATCACTTTACTCAATTTTCTTACTTTTTTTCTTCAAAATTACACTATTTCTTAATACCAAACCATTTGTATATATTTCAAAGGGACCCAGAGAGTAATATTTAAAAGTTCTACATGAATCATTCAAATTTGAACTTTTAAAACTAATTTACTTATTTCTTATGAAATATGTATTTCTAAATTAATTAAGTTAAACAATTTATAGGAGTAAAGAATTGGTAATAAATACAACAATTTTTTTTCAACCACATTATGTAATTTATAAAAAAAAATCTTAGTGCAAATATATTATATTATATAATTTCAAATAATATATTAGTGTTTTTCCAAAAAATAAAATGGTGTAATATAAAAATGATCAAAATAGACTATTTATGACTATTTTCAACAATATTTCTTATGAAATTGGTCGGTTACATTGTGATCGGATATAATTGATGAAAATATTTCTTTGTTTTTGTATAAACATGAACAAGATGAACAAACCAAAGTTGACACGGACCACCGTGACATCTTAGTCAAGCGTTGAAATTACACCTAGAGGGGGGTGAATAGGTGATAATGGCTAACTAGGATTACTTTTAAATTTTACCCGATAATAGCTTACTGAGATTTTACCAACTGAACTATAATCTGACAATGATAGTAAGATGAGATGACTAAATGCAATGCAGAAAATAATGTGCAGGAAAGTAAATAGAACACACAAGAATTTTAGCCAGGTTCGACCCCTAATCCCCTATGGTCTACGTCCTGGTCCCTTACCAACTTGGTAAGAGAATATATTATTGATCAATGAAGGTTACAACTACAAGATACAACAATATATCTCCCTTTATCCCAGCTGCTGATAATGGCTTGCTGAAACCCTGTTTAAGAATCTGCTCTCTAAGTACTATACTACCCCGTAGTACAAACTCCTCTAGCAAGTACCACTAAACCCTTGTTTCCCTACCCAACTTATCCAGCAACTAATCAATACAATTTGAACAATACAAATCAATGATAAAGTTTACAACTCAAACTATAGACTCTCTCTAAGATGAAACACGTGTATATATTTAGAGCTCGAGAGTATTTTGAAATCAATAAAGATCAGGAGTTGTATGTGTTCTTGCTTGCAAAATCGTCCTTCTTAAAAACTGCAAGAAATCACATATATATATAACCATACATTAACGTTTGAAAACAACCTCAACAAATTACAACGGCTAGAATCCAATTCTACCGTGTAAGATCGTTGGGATGGTTTTCCAACGTTCATGTATACGTTAGATAGAAGAGAAAGAAAGATGTCCAACGTACAGAAAATATCTCTTCTATTTAGTAGAGGATAAAACGTTTTAATAAGAAGATAGGAGAAAGAGTTTGAAAGAGAAACAAACTCCTATTCTTTAGGAAATCAATTCGAATAAGTAAAAACATTTTATAAATGAGCTCTCTATATATCATGCACGTATATTATATTAGAGAAGTCCTTACAACTGATATATATGAAGATCCTATAAAATCTCCATGAAATTCGACTTCCTTGTTGAATCTGGAATGTGTATCTTGGCTTGCTGTTATTCTGACAATCGTGATCATAGCTTGCTGAAATAGATTACTATCTTATGATAGCTTGCTGTCATGATACTTAAACAGCAATGGCATTAAGCTGTTATATCCTGCAAACATTCTCAAATAACAACATGATGGCTTGCTGTGTTATGATCATCAAAACTAAGGAGTTACAATCTCCCCCTTTTTGATGATTACACACATTTAGGAGAATTATAAAAACTCCCCCTAAATCTATGCATATCTCAAAATTGTATAACATGTTACTGCAATTAAAATATAAATGACACACATGCATATCCAAAATAACCAACATAGCAGCATTATATCATTACATCAATTCTTAAAAACTAAAAGACAATTAAGTCTTAAGTAACACCCAACATTAACCAAGTAGCATCATAAACAATTAAGTCTTAAATAACAGCCAACATTAACCAAGTAGCATCATAAACCAAGTAGCAAACCACAGATTAAACATAAGCAAACTAGTCAACAGAAATTAACTTAAGCATCATAAAATAAGTCATAAAATAAGTCTCCTAAATTTCTCCCCCTTAAACATCAAAAAGATTCAGGTTGAGGGCTGATCAGAATTATAAGATAAAGCATCAAAACACACAAACAAGTAACGACAATAAACAGATAATGACATATCATAATTAAAAAATTACATTAAACACAAAATTGCCATTTTAATAACCCATCATAGTAAGCTAATATGAAAAATGATAGTAAGCTAACATTACCAAATTTCCAAAGATAGCTTGCCATTATACACTGTACATGCCAAGTTCCCTTCGAATGGTAGAAAATCTTGCTTCGCCAAGGGGTTTTGTAAAGATATCTGCCAATTGATATTCAGTAGGTATAAAAACTAATTCAATCTTACCTTTGGTAGCATTATCTCTCAAGAAATGATGACGAACATCAATATGCTTTGTTCTTGAGTGATTAACTGGATTCTTTGATATGTTGATGGTGCTAGTGTCACTACAACATATTTGCAATCATACAACTATTTTTTTGCCGTTGTGTGACATGTAGAGTTTCCGTTGTCTATCCAACACTCGTGTGATCGAATACCAGACAACGGTTGTTTATACACTTGTTAGAAGAAGACTTCATAACAGTTTTATAACACATGTTATAATACAAAAGAGACAACGGGTGGTTTAACATGACCATTGTCTAAAAACTTAACAACAACAGTTTTATGAATAAAACCTTTATTCTAGTATAATATACACAATGGTTTCTAGCAGGCTTGTCAAACAACAGTTTTTAATTTTTTAAACCTTTGTTACAGTCCTCTTCAAACAACGGTTTCTCTATTGAAATATTGTCTGGATAATTGTTCAACAATAGTTTGCACTACTTAAAAAATAGAAGGGACAACGGTTAATATAATATAAACAGTTGTTTGAAAACTTAACAACAACAATTTTATAAATAAAACCTTTATTCTACTTTGTTACAGACAACCATTTACTAGCAAGTTTGTCGGATAACAGTTTCTATATTTATCAAAGATTTGTTATAGTCTTCCTCAAACAATGGTTTCCTTCTTAACGTATTGTCCAGTTAATTATTCAACCATATGTTTACTCAAAAACAATTATCCCATATTATCACATACAACTGTTTATTTGCAAAAATCTTTTTGTGCAATGAGACATACAACGGTTTTAATCATTTTTGAGTGACTTTTACCTAATTGTTTACAAGATTAAACACATTATATAAAATAAAAGAAACCAATAATTTATAAATAAAATTGTAATTGTCGTAATAC
Organism: Apium graveolens; assembly: GCF_009905375.1. Taxonomy (NCBI): domain Eukaryota; kingdom Viridiplantae; phylum Streptophyta; class Magnoliopsida; order Apiales; family Apiaceae; genus Apium; species Apium graveolens. The sequence goes on from NC_133656.1 coordinate 99,724,280, forward strand.
AATAGTTATTTTACAATTGAAACTAATATTAAATATACAAAAGTCATCAACAAAAGTTACAACTATAACTAAAAAATTATACCAATATTAATCGGGATACAAAACTATTTAGTATAAAAAATCTTCCCTTGCTTTCTCCAAAGATTAAGAGAATTCTTCATCAATTTTGATCAAGGCAGGATAACATGAGTAAATGACCTCATGCCAGGTATGCACACTGATGGTGCAGCTTGCAATCACTTGTTAAAGTTTGTAAATTAGGCCATACATCCAGCTCACATTGCTCCTGTACAGAAACCATATCTTCTCATATGTGCATGATCTCAAAAGAACTCCATGTAAAAGGCTGGCAACAAATTATGTTTCCAAACATAAAAAATTAATACCCGACAGTTTCGGTACATGCATAGTTTTTACAGACTTACAATACTAAATAATCTTTATGGTCTTATACCAACAAGGCTAAAACTAAGTACATCTATGTAATATGAAGATGAACATGACAATTAGTATGAGGAATGACCTTTAATTTCTCCATATGAAAGGCAAGACTGAGGATTTTCCTCTGTTTAACCCATCTATCACCCTCAGCTTCTATAAGTCCAACAATAAGAAGTTTTGATAAAGGATTACCTCCATTGGCTTGTATACTGTGTGTGTGATGTGGGCAATTATCGGTACATGTGTCTTCACCCTGAATGAAGCTAATCTAAATTTAATTTTAGTATCATATAAATTATTAGTCTGAGAAGTGACCTTCTCAGGTGGAAGGTCTATACTGAGATTTCCACGGGAAAGGATAACACTATATGCCTCTTGCAGGATTTCATCAAAATGAGTCAAACCGTAAATCAAAAAGAAAATAATGTAGAGATCCCTATTTAGCAAAACTACAGGAGGAAGAAAATCAATAATCAATATACTAGATAATTGTATAGAACTGACATCAATATTTTTAACTCACTTTTATGTTCTCAATTCTTGCAAATATTTGAGTCTGGCTCAGATCACCCAACTTAGATAAATAGTCACGAGCCTGCAAATGAGCAAAAAGAAGTTAGCTATCGCACGAATCTGAGCATTTAGTACCAACTATAGGACAAACAATAAAAAGAAATTTGAAAAATTCCTGTTTAATGCCAGAAAATGAACTTACTTCACGAACATCTTATGCATTTTGTTTTAAACACCCCATGTCCTTATCATCTAAAATTAAAATTGAAAAATGATATATTACATAAACAATAAAGTTAGACTATTGTGAAACTTACGAAAGAAATGTAAAGTTAGACAAATTTCATATTTCAATTTCGGAATAAACAGCTACCACCAGCATATGTATTTGTTTCATCCATGGAAATGATATAATATTTTTTAATACTACATTTATTTTCAGCCCCAAATGTATATTACCAGCTATCTTTTTTCAAAATAACATATAAGTTGCAATAATTTACAACTGGGTTGGAGCATTTGTACTACCTAAGTTGTTTGTTGTCATTTATGTAATAAGCAGGAAAACATGTGTGACTAACATAATTGCAACAGGGTGAATCAAAAAATGAGGGCAGAGAAGATAAACAATTAGGAGATAGAAGTAAAAAAACAAGAAAGAACATGAAACCTTTAAGAAAGTGTGGTAAAATATTGTTGCAGAGAGCTAATTTGACTTGGAGGCTAATGCTTTTTCTCTAATATGACAAAGTTCTCTGTATAATGAAGATAAGGAAGAGTTGCAATATTAAATTGGTTCTGACAAGAAGGGGAGCATTCTTATCCGAGTATAATGCTGCTGATAGAGCTGTGTGTACTTCTGCAAAAAAAATCAATATAAGCCAGTGAGGTGAGTATTAAATTAGAAGATAACAAAATGGTACAAAACAAACCTGAAGAAGGGATTAAATACTATTTATTCTTTTCTCCCAAAGACTTCAAATTAGAAATCTTAGCAACAGAAGGCATAAGCTGAGCATCTGTACCTCTGCAACAAATCAAACAATTGTTGCAGTTGGACAGGAATCCAAACAGACAAAGTGGCACTCAAAATTATGCCAGACAAAGGAATCTCCTGGTCCATGAACACCTCTCTGTATCATCAACCTTGCATCTTCACCCATATTTCCAACTTGAACTTCAACAAAGGACGATACAATTGGTGGATTGAACTCTCATCGTATTCTGCATGCTCTCATTGTATGCTCTCATAACATACATCTCAATTAAACAAGACATCAAAACAAAAGTGTTATAAGACAATAATAATGTATTAATCAGCCAAAAAAAGGCATCATGCTCAATTAGAACAACTCCAAGTACAAAGAGACGCTCAATTTATAAAAACTAGTAATATCGAGAGTAATCAACTCTAGCCGAAAATTTGTAAATGGTACAAAAACTCTTATATCTAGTTACTTACATTGACGAATTCCTGATTGAAAACAGCTTCATCTCCGAAATCCGGAGCTACATTTCCAACCAGAGGAAGCTCACTCTAAACAACACACAAATCGGAAAAAAAATTAAACATAAATCTGCCCAATTAATTAACACCAACACTTGTATGGTCAACTATAAACTACAACAATCACAAATGTAATAAATATATAAAAATAAGAAAAACTTACAGCTTTGACGATTAAGCTACGAGAGGAGCGAGAAGAAACGGAGAGAGATGTAAATGATTTACGGAGAGCAGAGGAATTGAAAAAGGGAGTAGAAGAAGCAGCTAGGGTTTTGTTTATTAAATTTGGGGGAAATGTTGAGACATGGTTTAGAGTTAGAGCGAACAGATTGAGTTGTCAAGCCCTACAAAATACGGAGCATCTCATCTATACCTTGGATTGTGAATCCAAAAAAATGGAACTAAACCCGGCGAATAATCAAGTAAGAGACATCCCTAAACCACTTTATTTCAATTGAAGAGAGAGAAGAGAGAGGGAGAGAGAGAAAGAGTTAACCAAGACGGAATGAAAAATTATCAATCAAGAATAAAGCTGGAGACTCAAGCTGGAGACCTAATCGGAGAGATGAAGATATAAGTAAGATGAGGTCTGAGATTGAAAGTAAAAGGGGGAGATATTTTATCAGATTTAGAAGTAAAGGGGGGAACCAAAATTTTGTGAAGGGGCAAAATGATTAAGAATAAAATCAAAATTAGTTTCAATTTCAAATTATTTATTTATTTTTATAATGATTAGTGTCAAAATATTTTTATTATTTTTATATTTTTTTCATATGACTAAATTTGATAAATCTTAACATTCGTACGGTTGGATCGTCGAAAAAATCATTTTAAAAATTAATCTTGTAAATCGGGAACGAGTCTCGTTGTCGGGAGGGGTACTTTTACCGGATTTTTCTAATCCTGACATGCAAGATGAAGTTCAAATTTTTTAATAATTTTTTCATATGACTAAAATTGATATATCTTAACATCCGTACGGTTGGATCGTCGAAAAAATTATTTTAAAAATTAATCTTGTAAATCGGGAACGAGTCTCGTTGTCGGGAGGGGTACTTTTACCGGATTTTTCTAATCCTGACATGCAAGATGAAGTTCGTATTTTTTAATAATTTTTTCATATTACTAAAATTGATATATCTTAACATCCGTACGGTTGGATCGTCGAAAAAATCAATTTAAAAATTAATCTAGTAAATCGGGAACGAGTCTCGTTGTGGGGAGTGATACTTTTACCGGATTTTTCTAATCCTGACATGCAAGATGAAGTTCATATTTTTTAATAATTTTTTCATAAGACTAAAATTGATATATCTTAACATCCGTACGATTGGATCATCGAAAAAATCATTTTAAAAATTAATCTTGTAAATCAGGAACGAGTCTCTTTGTCGGGAAGGGTACTTTTACCGGATTTTTCTAATCCTGACATGCAAGATGAAGTTCATATTTTTTAATATTTTTTTTATATGACTAAAATTGATATATCTTAACATCCGTACAGTTGGATCATCGAAAAAATCATTTTAAAAATTAATGTTGTAAATTGGGAACGAGTCTCGTTGTCGGGAGGGGTACTTTTACCGGATTTTTCTAATCCTGACTTGCAAGATGAATTTCATATTTTTTTAATAATTTTTTCATAAGACTAAAATTGATATATCTTAACATCCGTACGGTTGGATCGTCGAAAAAATCATTTTAAAATTAATCTTGTAAATCGGGAACGAGTCTCGTTGTCGGGAGGGGTACTTTTACAGGATTTTTCTAATCCTGACATGCAAGATGAAGTTCAAATTTTTTAATAATTTTTTCATATGACTAAAATTGATATATCTTAACATCCGTACGGTTGGATCGTCGAAAAAATCATTTTAAAAATTAATCTTGTAAATCGGGAATGAGTCTCTTTGTCGGGAGGGGTACTTTTACCGGATTTTTCTAATCCTGACATGCAAGATGAAGTTCATATTTTTTAATAATTTTTTCATATGACTAAAATTGATATATCTTAACATCCGTACGGTTGGATCATCGAAAAAATCATTTTAAAAATTAATCTTGTAAATCGGGAACGAGTCTCGTTGTTGGGAGAGGTACTTTTACCGGATTTTTCTAATCCTGACATGCAAGATGAAGTTCAAATTTTTTAATAATTTTTTTATATGACTAAAATTGATATATCTTAACATCAGTACGTTTGGATCGTTGAAAAAATCATTTTAAAAATTAATGTTGTAAATCGGGAACGAGTCTCGTTGTCGGGAGGGGTACTTTTACCGGATTTTTCTAAACCTGACATTCAAGATGAAGTTCATATTTTTTTAATAATTTTTTCATAAGACTAAAATTGATATATCTTAACATCCGTACGGTTGGATCGTCGAAAAATTTATTTTAAAATTAATCTTGTAAATCGGGAACGAGTCTCGTTGTCGGGAGGGGTACTTTTACATGATTTTTCTAATCCTGACATGCAAGATGAAGTTCAAATTTTTTAATAATTTTTTCATATGACTAAAATTGATATATCTTAACATCCGTACAATTGAATCGTCGAAAAAATCATTTTAAAAATTAATCTTGTAAATCGGGAACGAGTCTCTTTGTCGGGAGTGATACTTTTACCGGATTTTTCTAATCCTGACATGCAAGATGAAGTTCATATTTTTAATAATTTTTTCATATGACTAAAATTGATATATCTTAACATCCGTATGGTTTGATCGTCGAAAAAATCATTTTAAAAATTAATCTTGTAAATCGGGAACGAGTCTCGTTGTCTAGAGGGGTACTTTTACCGGATTTTTCTAATCCTGACATGCAAGATGAAGTTCAAATTTTTTAATAATTTTTTCATATGACTAAAATTGATATATCTTAACATCCGTATGGTTGGATCGTCGAAAAAATCATTTTAAAAATTAATCTTGTAAATCGGGAACGAGTCTCGTTGTCGGGAGGGGTAATTTTACCGGATTTTTCTAATCATCACATGCAAGATGAATTTCAAATTTTTTAATAATTTTTTCATATGACTAAAATTGATATATCTTAACATCCGTACGGTCGGATCTTCGAAAATATCAATTTAAAAATTAATCTAGTAAATCGGGAACGAGTTTCGTTGTTCGAAGGGGTAGTTTTACTGGATTTTTCTAATCTTGACGTGCAAGATGAATTTCAAATATTTATTAATAATTTTTTCATATGACTAAAATTGATATATCTTAACATCTATGCGGTTGGATCGTCGAAAAAATTTATTTTAGAAATTAATCTTGTAAACCGGAAATCTCATTTATAGAGTAATACTTTTACAATGGTTTCCTTGAAACACCATTGTGTAAAGATAAAATAAGACAACGCTTTTTTTATTATAAAACCGTTGTGTGAGCATATCAGCTTTTTTCAATCTAACGGCTAATATCTAATCTCATTTCAATCAAGGGCTATCATTCAGACACTTCAGCAATCCGAGTAAAATGTTTACAACCAATCATGGGGTGCCACCTCATCAGGTGGTGCCCATTGAAATTATAAAATAACTATTTCAGACAACTATTTTCTTCCGTTGTATGAAGTTTTCTAAGACAACCCTTGTAAAAACTGTTGTGTGAATTACACAACGTAATATCTAAAAGCTTGTATGAGACCAACTAAGACAACACTTTTGATTTAACATAAAACCGTTGTATAAGAATTCAGCTATTTTTCGATCTAACGGCCAATATCAAATCTCATATCAATGAAGGGCTCTCATTTCACCACGTCAGCAATCCTTGTGAATGATTTACCACCTATCACGTGCTGCCACCTCAATACGTGGTACCCATTGAAATTCCTCAGACAACGGTTTAATTCCGTTGTTTGATGGTTTAGAGGACAACCTTTCTAAAAAACCGTTGTCTCAATTACACAATATAATGTCAAAACCGTTGTCTTATATCCCTATACATGAACATAGTAACAACGGTTTGTAATAGTTGTGTTAAAGATCTACAACAACACTATATTTAAAAAACTGTTGTCTGACTCGATGAGAGGATACAACTTGTACAACAGTTTAAAAAAGATGAATATCCGTTGTTTGTTCTGGAGCTCACACAACTGTTTTTTCTGTAAAATCAATTCACCGTTGTATGATTTTTTAGGACGACGGTTTTTTTTTAACCGTTGTTTGTCAAGCGTTGTCTGATTGCAAATTTCTTGTAGTGTGTTGTCACAATAGATTAGAACTTTGCCACACTTGATTCCAAAATCTCGTAGAGTCTGAATCATCCACAAAATTTGAGAGCAACAGCTACCAGCTGCCAAATACTCACCTTCTGCTGTGGATAATGCAACTGAAGTTTGTTTCTTACTTTGCCAAGATACGAGACTGTGTCCTAAATATGTACAAACACCACTTGTGCTCTTTCTATCAGTTTGACAACCTGCATAGTCAGCATCACTATACCCCACAAGATCAAATGTGCTTGTAATAGGATAAAATAACCCAAGATTAATAGTCCCACTTAAATATCGAAATATTCTTTTAACTGCATTTAAGTGTGATTCCTTAGGTTTAGCTTGAAAACGAGCACAAACACATACACTATACATAATATCTGGCCGAGAAGCAGTAAGATATAAAAGACTACCAATCATACATCTATACTTCTTGATATCAACATCTTTACCTTTTTCATCCGATGTCAGCTTGCTATTTTGATTCATTGAAGTAGATTTCGGCTAGACATTGTCAAACCCAAATCTGGTCAGCAAATTCTTGACATATTTTGATTGATGCACATAAATTCCATCTTTAGATTGTTTAATTTGGAGCCCCAAGAAATAATTGAGCTCACCCATCATGCTCATGTCAAATTCACTGCTCATACACTTAGAAAACCACTCACACATAGAATCATTAGTGGATCCAAAGATTATATCATCTACATATATCTGGACAATCAAAATATTATTACCATTTTGCTTAGTAAATAAAGTAGGATCAATTTTACCTCGAATGGAGCCATTTTTGATCAAAAACTTACTAAGCCTCTTGTACCAAGCCCTTGGTGCTTGCTTTAAGCCATATAATGCCTTTTTAAGCTTGTAGACATAATCTGGATGTTGTCCATGTTCAAAACCAGGGGGTTGCTTGACATAAACTTCCTCTTCCAGAAATCCATTAAGAAAATCACTTTTGACGTCCATTTGATGTAGCTTGATCTTCTTGTAGCATGCATAAGCAAGAAGCATCCTAATTAATTCCAATCTAGCTACTGGAGCATAAGTTTGATCAAAGTCAATGCCTTCTTGTTGGTTGTACCCTTGTGCCACGAGCCTTGCTTTATTTTGAGTAACAGTACCAAATTCATCCACTTTATTCTTGAAAATCCATTTTGTACCAATGATTGAAGGACCCTTTGGTGGCTTGACCAGTTCCCAAACATCACATCGTTCGAATTGATTGAGTTCTTCTTGCATAGCCGTGATCCAATTTTCATCTTCAAGTGCTTCTTTGACATTCTTGGGTTCCTCTTGAGCTAAAAATGCAGCATAAGCACAAAAGTTTGCAGTGCCTTTTCTTGTCTTGAGACCATCAGAAATATCACCAATAACCTGTTCTGGAGGGTGATTCTTCACTGTCCGTGTAGCTTTTGGCAATGAATGCTTTGCAATATCTTCATGTGAAGTCTTTCTTATCTTAGATGGAGGAGCTAAGTCTTCACCATCATAGATTGGCATTTTATCCTTTGCTCTATTTCCTCTAGGACCATCAAGAGTCATCTTTACCATCTTTACAATTGCATCATCAACTGGAGTAGAAGGTTCTGCTTGTTGTTTTCCAGAATCAGTCTCTGTTTCAGCTTGCTGTTTTGGAGTAGCCTTCTCTGTTTCAGCTTGTTGTTGTCCAGCTTCACCTGCATCATCTTCCTCGTCTCTTGGAAGATCATTGTTAGGTTCTTGAAAAGTAACATCTATAGATTCCTCAACAATATGCTTAGACAAATTATAAACTCTATAGGTTTTACTATTCATAGAATAACCAAGAAAAATAGCTTCATATGATTTAGGATCAAATTTACCATCATTACCAATTGTCTTGAGTACAAAACACTTTGAGCCAAAGATTCTGAAGTAACTGATGTTGGGCCTCTTTTTCTTGAGCAATTCATATGGAGTCTTGTCCAAAATAGGTCTTATCAATACTCTATTCAGAACATAGCATGCTGTGTTGACTGCTTCTGCCCAAAAACTTCTAGGTAACTTGCTTTCTTGCAACAAAGTCCTTGCTGTCTCTTGCAGTGACCTATTCTTGCGTTCCACCACACCATTTTATTGTGGAGTCCTTGGAGCCGAGAATTCCTGTGATATTCCTCTTTCTTCACAATAAGTAACAAAGTCTTTTTGGAATTCACCACCTCGATCACTCCTTATTCCTACAAGCTTTGTATTGAGCTTATTCTCAAGTAATTTAATTAGTTTCTCAAACTCATTAAAAGCAGCATCTTTAGTTCTAAGAAATAATACCCATGTAAAACGAGAATAATCATCAACAATTACAAAACCATATTGCTTACCTCCTATACTTTTATAAGCTTCTGGACCAAATAAGTCTAAATGTAAAAGTTCTAAGGGTTTAGAAGTAGATACCATTTTCTTTGCTTTGTGAGTACTTCTAATTTGCTTGCCTAATTGGCATACCGAACACACCTCAGTCTTGACATACTTTATTTTGGGTAAACCTCTGACTAGCTTCTTCTTTGAAAGCTTGTTAAGTAAGTCCATGTGAGCATGACCCAATCTTCTATGCCAAACATAAGGATCAGTGTCTATTGCAGCAAGACAGCAAGCTGTTTTCTGCAACTCAAAGTCCAAAATATATATATTTCCTTCCCTTCTAGCAACTAGGGGGACTTTGTTAGTACCAATAGTAATAATACACTTATCAATACCAAAGTTAACAGTATGACCATCATCATATAACTGACTTATGCTAAGCAGATTATATTTAAGGCCTTTAACATATTGAACTTTATCAATTGAAATGTGTTTATTACCTATTTTACCTTTTCCAAGAATTTGAAGAGTTTTGCTATCACCAATAGTCACTCTTCCGCCCTTTTTCATCTGAAGACTCAAGAATTGTGATTTGTCTCCACTCATATATCTAGTACATCCGCTATCTAAAATCCATTGAGTTGATTTGACTCAAGCGGCAAGACACATCTACAAAACAAATAAAACAACTCAACCTTTTGGTACCCAAAGTTTGTTGGGTCCCACATGGTTAGCAGATAAAACATATAAAACATGTAAATCAGATTTCTTTATCCATTTTTGGATAAATCTAGGTGATTTAACTCTGCCAGCCTGATGATGGTAAGCTGTCTTTGTTCTGCTATTCTGATCATAGTAAGCTGTTTTCTGTTTGTTTCCTCCATGGTATGATTTTTGTCCATTCTGAACTTTGCAATGCTTTTCAAGATGCCCTTTCTTTCCACATATGTTGCATATCTTCCAAGGCATAGCATAATCATAGGGTATGCCATGTTTTCCTTCATATCTTAGAGCTTTGTCCATCTTGTTTGCATTCATTCCAATTCCTTCTCTGACCAATGGAATATTTGTGTTGTTCATCATAGATTTGAGACTTTCTTCTCCTTGAACAAATGATCCCATGCCCTTTTTCAGATCCTCAACTTCCTTTGTGAGCAGATCAATCTTTTCAGCTTGCTGACTTATGATTTCAGCTTGCTGAGATGGTTCTTCTGCTTGATTTGAAGGTGTTGCATCTATTGATTCTCTGATTTTGAACAGCTCCAAACATTCATCCCTTGCTTCAATCTCCTTCTTTAACTCTGTGATCTCCATTAATTGAGTCTTGTTTCTTTTGAGGAGGATTTTGTTGAAGTTTTCCACATGACTAACTTTAGCTTGAAGATCCTTAATTTCAGCCTCTTTGTCAGCTTGTGTAGGTACCTTCTTGTCAATCCAAGTATCTACTTTGCTCATCAAATCTTGAACCATAGTCTTGAGATAATTATTCTTCTCTTTTAGCTTGCTATTTTCAGCTTTAAGAGAATAATATTCACCCATAGATACATTCTTACATTCCTGCATGGTTAGTGGTTCCAAAACAATATTTTCAGAAGATAAATTATATTTACAAGAGTTTACCTCACTCTGATCTTCTTCTGAATCACTTTCTAGGTATCCACTTTCTGAATTTCCTCGAACAGAATCATCATCAAGTCCAACTAGGGCAAGATTGACCATGTCTCCACTTGAATCATCACTGGAAACCGAGTCATCATCACTCCAAGTCATTAGAGCTTAGCTTTCTTCTTATCCTTGAAGACAGTTTGTTGTTTTGACTTTAATTTATAGCAGTCCCGCTTATAATGGCCTGGTTTTCCACATTCAAAGCATGTCTGATCTTTAGAATCCTTGTTGGGCTTCTTGTTGTTGGAAAATCTGCCTTTATCTCTTTTCAACTTGTTCTTCTTCTCGATCATCTTTCTGATCTTCCTGGATATTAAAGCTAGTTCTTCGTCTGACTCATTTTCAGATTCCAGTAAGCTATCATTAGTGTGAAGAGCTAATTGCTTCATTTGAGCAACTGGAGCTTGCATAGAACTTGATTGGCTTTCCTTGATTTTGCTTTCAAATTGTTCCAATTCTGCAAAAACAGCCAATTGATCCGTAGTATCTATAGTTGGAGAGGATTCCAGAGCTGTTACCTTTGGTTCATAGATAAATGGCACAGCACTAAGTATCTTCATGTTGATTTCCTCTTGTGAGATATGTTTGCCAAGCTGCTTTAAGGCATTCAGATTTATCTGGAATCTAGCTTGACTTTCTCGAATAGTTTCTCCATCTTGAAGCTTGAAATTTCCAAATGCATTCATTAGTTTACTCAATTTCACCTTTCTTAAACTCTTGGATCCTTCGTGATACAATTCCAGAGTATCCCATATCTCTTTAGCTGATTTGCATGAAAAGACTTTATCACATTCACTAGGACATAACCCATTTATGAGAGAATTCCTAGCCTTTCCATTGAAGTTGTATTTGATTAGTTCAGCCTCTGTGAGATCATCAACGTCTCTCACTTTGCCTTCTTTGTCCTTGAACTCAAAAGGACCCTTCTGGACAACTCTCAAAGCTAGTGGCTCCCTGGATAGATACACTTCCATGCGACCTTTCCACCAGTTATAGTTTTCTGTACCAAGCAAGAGAGGTGCTCGGTAATCTGAGGTTCCTTCGGGATATTTGTCATCCATTTCGATCGAATACTATTCCTGTTACAGAAAGATTAGTATACCAAAGCTCTGATACCAACTGAAATTACACCTAGAGGGGGGTGAATAGGTGATAATGGCTAACTAGGATTACTTTTAAATTTTACCCGATAATAGCTTACTGAGATTTTACCAACTGAACTATAATCTGACAATGATAGTAAGCTGAGATGACTAAATGCAATGCAGAAAATAATGTGCAAGAAAGTAAATAGAACACACAAGAATTTTAGCCAGGTTTGACCCCTAATCCCCTATGGTCTACGTCCTGGTCCCTTACCAACTTGGTAAGAGAATATATTATTGATCAATGAAGGTTACAACTACAAGATACAACAATATATCTCCATTTATCCCAGCTGCTGATAATGGCTTGCTGAAATCCTGTTTAAGAACCTGCTCTCTAAGTACTATACTACCCCGTAGTACAAACTCCTCTAGCAAGTACCACTAAACCCTTGTTTCCCTAGCCAACTTATCCAGCAACTAATCAATACAATTTGAACAATACAAATCAATGATAAAGTTTACAACTCAAACTATAGACTCTCTCTAAGATGAAACACGTGTATATATTTAGAGCTCGAGAGTATTTTAAAATCAATAAATATCAGGAGTTGTATGTGTTCTTGCTTGCAAAATCGTCCTTCTTAAAAACTGCAAGAAATCACATATATATATAACCATACATTAACGTTTGAAAACAACCTCAACAAATTACGACGGCTAGAATCCAATTCTACCGTGTAAGATCGTTGGGATGGTTTTCCAACGTTCATGTATACGTTAGATAGAAGAGAAAGAAAGATGTCCAACGTACAGAAAATATCTCTTCTATTTAGTAGAGGATAAAACATTTTAATAAGAAGATAGGAGAAAGAGTTTGAAAGAGAAACAAACTCCTATTCTTTAGGAAATCAATTTGAATAAGTAAAAATGTTTTATAAATGAGCTCTCTATATATCATGCACGTATATTATATTAGAGAAGTCCTTACAACTGATATATATGAAGATCCTATAAAATCTCCATGAAATTCGACTTCCTTGTTGAATCTGGATTGTGCATCTTGGCTTGCTGTTATTCAGACAATCGTGATCATAGCTTGCTGAAATAGATTACTGTCTTATGATAGCTTGCTGTCATGATACTTAAACAGCAATGGCATTAAGCTGTTATATCCAACAAACATTCTCAAATAATAACATGATGGCTTGCTGTGTTGTGATCATCAAAACTAAGGAGTTACAAGCGTGACATGTGGCACATAGATGCCAAGTAGGAAAAACTGGGACGAAGCAAATGTGAATTGTAGATTTAAAAGTAACCAAAAACTTGATCGGTTATTAAACTTTATTAAACATTCATGTTGCTGCCACGTAAATGGGTGGGGCCAATACTCAAGAAAATGAAAAAGTTATTTATTACCTTTTTGATGGGTAATGACCATTATCATAGATAGAAAAGTCATTTCCGACTCAGACTCATCCAATCTGACATATTTGGTCGTAAGTTAATATAGATGAAATTAATACAAACAGGTATTTAGAAAGTACACAAGTGAGATATAGACATTTTGGACATGGTTTCTCAATGATATAGAAGAAAACTTAATACAAAATTAATAACATCATAAGTTATATTCTAATTAATGATTATATGATTTCTAAGTTCTCCTCTAAAATGATTTTTCCATGGCCTCCAACCTTAATTACCTATTATATTATAATCACAAAATATGCTCAAAAGATTATAAAATTCATTTATATTGTTTTTGGCCCTTTTTTATTAAAAGCATTTATTTATGACCTATCGTTTCTCTTTTTCTTTTAATTACAAGTATTATTAGTGACTACATATTGTTTTTTATTACATTTGAACTTAGCTGTGGATTAGTTTTTTTTTTTTGAAGTTCGCTTCTTCCGGTTTTTCCATCATCCAAGTCATGTTCTGCATTCTTGTTAAACTGCGCTTCTAATTTACTCTCACGATTATTTACCTTTGTACCTAATTCTTGCACATGTTGTTTAGTAGAAACCTTAGTTGACATCGAAACCAACTAAGTACCTTTCCACTAGCCAGTTTGGTGTGTGGCTCTTTCCATCAAAATCGACTGCATTTGTCCATCTCTGACTGTAGCTTTTTCAACATTGCAGCCATCTCCTCGTTGTTGGAAGCGTTACCTTCTGTGTTTGTCAGGTTTCGTGGTGGTTCACTGGTGGACATGATGTAGGTGTGTAGAAATCCTTAGCAATTTTCCACGGACGGCGCCAATTGTTTTTACCAAATTTATGTGTGTTAATGCTAATAATATATTTATAAGTTTTTAATGAAAGAACTAGGATTATAACGTAATGAAAATAGCAAGTAAAAAACACCACGATTTGGTGAGGCGGAAAATCCCGTAAAGGATCAAAACCGCAGGTGGGATTTGTAGCCCAGCCTAAAAGAGATCCACTATATCAAAATCACGTAGCTGAATTACAATGTAAGAAGTAGTGTATTTTTGTGTTCTACTAGAAGACTTGCTGTAGTCTATGTATTTTCTACTATTTATCCCCCTCTAATCTTCCTGCCGTTGTCTCTCTTTTTTATTTGAATTGCCCTCTATCCTTTTGTTAGCTATTTTTTCTCCTCCCATCTCTCTTACCATCTTCCACGTTCTTCTCCACTTTTTTGATGCTTTTCTCCTATTTTTCAGGTTTGTTATTGAATCCTTCTACACGTCTTTGGCTCTTTTCTTGCAGCTGTCCATGTCGACACCTGAATGATCATGTCTTACGTATTCGTCCACCCCCGTCGCATGCAACTTCTAGTCGTCATGTCGTAGAAATACTTGATATAACAAATAGCAAGTACATATCTTATTGTCTCCATGCGTACTACTGGAGCAAAAGTTTCAGTAAAATCAATTTCTGGTTGCTGAGAAGTACCCCTTAGATACTAATCTTGCTTTGTGCTTTTGGACTGTTCCATCTTTATTATATTTTGTCTTATAGACCCACTTCAGTCCTATGACATCTTTATTTTCAGGAGGATCAACAAGTCTCCATGTATGATTCTTCTCTATTGTTGTAATCTCATCATCCATTGCTTTTCTCGATGTTCCTTCTTTTGCAGCATCCTTAAATTTTTTTGGTTCACATGTAAAGAATACCACATTATAAGAATCATAAATATCTTGAATTGAACGATGTCTGAGTACTTCTGTATATGTGGTATCTTCAATTGTGAATCTTGATCCTTCTTCTGGTGTGACAACATCTTCCAAAGTTTCTGGAGAAATTGTTGGCACATTCTGAAGTGATGATTCAGATGTATTATTTTGAAAGTTCCATTATTTCTTTTCATCAAAAATTACATCTTTGGAGATCACAAATTTCTTGGTGGCAGGATTAAAAAGACGATAGCCTTTTATTCTTCACTATAGCCAAGAAAAAGCAGTTTCTCACCTTTCTCATCAAATTTCTCTCTATGTTGTGCAAGAATATGAGAATAGGCGATGCATCCAAATACTTTGAGTTGATGTACTTCTGGTTTCTGCCCATGCCAAGCTTCGTAAGGTGATTTATTAAACATTCACGTTGCTGCCATGTAAATTGGTGGGGCCAATACTCAAGAAAATGAAAAAGTTATTTATTACCTTTTTGATCGGTAATGACCATTATCATAGATCGAAAAGTCATTTCCGACTCAGACTCATCCAATATGACATATTTGGTCGTAAGTTAATATAGATGAAATTAATACAAACATGTATTTAGAAAGTACACAACGGAGATATAGACATTTTGGACATGGTTTCTCAATGATATAGAAGAAAACTTAATACAAAATTAATAACATCATAAGTTATATTCTAATTAATGATTATATGATTTCTAAGTTCTCCTCTAAAATGATTTTTCCATGGCCTCCAACCTTAATTACCTATTATATTATAATCACAAAATATGCTCAAAAGATTATAAAATTCATTTATATTGTTTTTGGCCCTTTTTTATTAAAAGCATTTATTTATGACCTATTGTTTCTCTTTTTCTTTTAATTACAAGTATTATTAGTGACTACATATTGTTTTTTATTATATTTGAACTTAGTTGTGGATTAGTTTTTTTTTGAAGTTCGCTTCTTCCTGTTTTTCCATCATCCAAGTCATGTTCTACATTCTTGTTAAACTGCGCTTCTAATTCACTCTCACGATTATTTACCTTTGTACTTAATTCTTGCACATGTTGTTCAGTAGAAACCTTAGTTGACATCGAAACCAACTAAGTACCCTTCCAATAGCCAGTTTGGTGTGTGGCTCTTTCCATCAAAATCGATTGCATTTGTCCATCTCGTAGCTTTTTCAACATTGCAGCCTTCTCCTCATTGTTGGAAGCGTTACCTTCTGTGTTTGTCAGGTTTTGTGGTGGTTCGCTGGTGGACATGATGTAGGTGTGTAGAAATCCTTAGCAATTTTCCACAGACGGCGCCAATTGTTTTTACCAAATTTATGTGTGTTAATGCTAATAATATATTTATAAGTTTTTAATGAAAGAACTAGGATTATAACGTAATGAAAATAGCAAGTAAAAAACACCACGATTTGGTGAGGCGGAAAATCCCGGAAAGGATCAAAACCGCAGGTGGGATTTGTAGCCAAGCCTAAAAGAGATCCACTATATCAAAATCACGTAGCTGAATTACAATGTAAGAAGTAGTGTATTTTTATGTTCTACTAGAAGACTTGCTCTAGTCTATGTATTTTCTACTATTTATCCCCCTCTAATCTTCCTGTCGTTGTCTCTCTTTTTTATTTGAATTGCCCTCTATCCTTTTGTTAGCTATTTTTTCTCCTCCCATCTCTCTTACCATCTTCCACGTTCTTCTCCACTTTTTTGATGCTTTTCTCCTATTTTTCAGGTTTGTTATTGAATCCTTCTACACGTCTTTGGCTCTCTTCTTGCAGCTGTCCATGTCGACACCTGAATGATCATGTCTTACGTATTCGTCCACCCCCGTCGCATGCAACTTCTAGTCGTCATGTCGTAGAAATACTTGATATAACAAATAGCAAGTACATAGCTTATTGTCTCCATGCGTACTATTGGATCAAAAGTTTCAGTAAAATCAATTTCTGGTTGCTGAGAAGTACCCCTTAGATACTAATCTTGCTTTGTGCTTTTGGACTGTTCCATCTTTATTATATTTTGCCTTATAGACCAACTTCAGTACTATGACATCTTTATTTTCAGGAGGATCAACAAGTCTCCATGTATGATTCTTCTCTATTGTTGTAATCTCATCATCGATTGCTTTTCTCGATGTTCCTTCTTTTGCAGCATCCTTAAATTTTTTTGGTTCACATGTAAAGAATACCACATTATAAGAATCATAAATATCTTGAACTGAACGATGTCCGAGTACTTCTGTATATGTGGTATCTTCAATAGTGAATCTTGATCCTTCTTCTGGTGTGGCAACATCTTCCAAAGTTTCTGGAGAAATTGTTGGCACATTCTGAAGTGATGATTCAGATGTATTATTTTGAAAGTTCCATTGTTTCTTTTCATCAAAAATTACATCTTTGGAGATCACAAATTTCTTGGTGGCAGGATTAAAAAGACGATAGCCTTTTATTCTTCACTATAGCCAAGAAAAAGCAGTTTCTCACCTTTCTCATCAAATTTCTCTCTATGTTGTGCAGGAATATCAGAATAGACGATGCATCCAAATACTTACCTATTATATTATAATTGAAAATGTGATCAAGAGATTCTCAAATTCATTTATATTTTTTTATCCCTATATAATATTAATAATTTTATTTTTCTAATCTTTTTTTACATAATTAGATGTGATTAGTGCACTACTTATCATTTTTTTTTCTCGTTTTCTTTTCATTAAAAGCATTTCTTTCTGATTACATATTGTTTTTGTTTACATTTGATTTTAATTGTGGATTAGCAATTTATTTTATATATTAAATTTTGGGTTCTTTGGAGTTTATTTTTGTTTTGGATGATTGTTGGCCAACTAAATTTATTTTAAATTTATCTCCACACGTGCTAGGCTTTTAAACACATACAAAACAATACTTATAAGTAAAGTAAAATTAGTTTGAAATTATTATACAATTGATATATTACATATTATATAGACTTTGCTTGATAGGAATGTTGGATAGATATTATTTAAAAATTTTGTCTATATAAAGTAATTGTTACTTATTTTAATTTTAAAAATTTAATTTATAGTTAATAATCAATAAAAAGATTTTATGGCTATATAATTTATATAAAAGTAAATGAAATAAACTCTTCTTTGTTGTAGTTTTGAGTAATGTATACAAGAGATAACTAATATTATCAATTTAAGATATCTGCATATAGATCCTCACAAATTTAACAATATTTGATTAATAATAATTAACATGATACTAATTTATCTATTATTTCCAAACACGTTACTACGATTACATTGCTTGAATTTAAAAGATAATAGATAATAAAAAAATTAGTACAACAAGGACAGTGACAAAGAGGATGACTACGACCTCCTTGGACAATCAGATGACACCCTCATTCGAATCAGATGACCTAATACGAGACATGGTTTATGGGAAGAAGGGGCAAAACAGACGGATGTATTGTGCAGCTAGAGTGGGGTCAACTGTGATGGCTGCCGCACTTTTTCGAGTTTTGGGGCAAGATAATGGAGAACTCCCTTTAGCCGCAACTGTGATAGGGTGACCTTTCCTATCACCTCCTGTGCAAAACATTACACTATTTTAATAAAAATAAATAAAAATCAATATAAAAGAATCAAAAAGAGAATTAGTATGTATACCTCCCCACATCTTTGATGTATAATGAACAATCCCTGATAAAGCTACACATATGAAAAAATTTAAGGATTAAAAGTGCCAACCTATAATACAAAGCAAATCAAAATCTTATTTATTAGAAATTAGTTGTACCTTTAGCACAAAGACCCTGATGTCTTCCCATGATCCGCTCTCCTCACCATCTTTGCAGTTCAATTGGTTGGTCATATACTAAATTTTGAAGTTCTGGAATATGGTAAGATTGGGGCGGCCGTCAAGGAATTAGGGATTATGGAGTATGTGCAACACCCTTAAGTTTATATAGGGCTGATATATAAAATATTAGAAATTTGTAGGAAATTTCTTAGAAATTTCTTTACGTAATATTCTTCAATCAAGTAATTTTTCTATTTCTCTATTATTTTTTTTAGTTCATATTCTTTGTAAGGTTTAAAAACAAAGAAATAACTTTTTTGTTTGTTTTTTATAGTTGTATTATAAATATCAAAATAAAATATTTATTAAATTTATTATTTTATTTAGTAATCCAAAAACACAATTACAAATGATAAATTTTTGAATTTTGTAATCGGTGCATATTTCCCACTCTCTCTGTCTCAATTCTATACATTTTCAAAGTGACTCAAAATTGTAAAATTTTATTATATAGAAATTAACTACTCACTAGTTATATATATATATATACAAATAATCAAATAGAAACTAAATTAAAATAAAAGCTAGAAACTAATCTCAGCCCTTAGATCAATCTAATCCAAGGGCCCCCTAGATGTAGTACACACCATATATATGCTCCCTGCTACACATAATTCCAGTTTTTCCCTCCGTTTTTTATTTAATTTTTCCCGTTAATCGATAAACTTTTTTTGAAATCCGACTTCACTGTATTTTTCTCCATATGTGCCATGTTTTGACCTGATTTAACAAAAAAATTATTTTAGTTTTTACTTTTTATTATAAGGAGGTTTGTATTAGAGTAGCTCCTATATATATATATATAATATTGATGAGTACCATCACTTTACTCAATTTTCTTACTTTTTTTCTTCAAAATTACACTATTTCTTAATACCAAACCATTTGTATATATTTCAAAGGGACCGAGAGAGTAATATTTAAAAGTTCTACATGAATCATTCAAATTTGAACTTTTAAAACTAATTTACTTATTTTTTATGAAATATGTATTTCTAAATTAATTAAGTTAAACAATTTATAGGAGTAAAGAATTGGTACTAAATACAACAATTTTTTTTCAACCACATTATGTAATTTATAAAAAAACATCTTAGTGCAAATATATGTTATTATATAATTTCAAATAATACATTAGTGTTTTTCCAAAAAATAAAATGGTATAATACAAAAATGATCAAAATAGACTATTTATGACTATTTTCAACAATATTTCTTATGAAATTGGTCGGTTACATTGTGATCGGATATAATTGATGAAAATATTTCTTTGTTCTTTATAAACATGAACAAGACCAACAAACCAAAGTTGACACGGACCACCGTGACATCCTAGTCAAGCGTGACATGTGGCACATAAATGCCAAGTAGGAAAAACTGGGACGAAGCAAAGGTGAATTGTAGATTTAAAAGTAACCAAAAACTTGATCGGTTATCAAACTTTATTAAACATTCACCTTGCTCCATGTAAATGGGTGGGGCCAATACTCAAGAAAATGAAAAAGTTATTTTTTACCTTTTTGATCGGTAATGACCATTATCATAGATAGAAAAGTCATTTCCGACTCAGACTCATCCAATCTGACATATTTGGTCGTAAGTTAATATAGATGAAATTAATACAAACAGGTATTTAGAAAGTACACAAGTGAGATATAGATATTTTGGACATGATTTCTGAATGATATAGAAGAAAACTTAATACAAAATTAATAACATCATAAGTTATATTCTAATTAATGATTATATGATTTCTAAGTTCTCCTCTAAAATGATTTTTCCATGGGCTCCAACCTTAATTACCTATTATATTATAATCACAAAATATGCTCAAAAGATTATAAAATTCATTTATATTGTTTTTGGCCCTTTTTTATTAAAAGCATTTATTTATGACCTATTGTTTCTCTTTTTCTTTTAATTACAAGTATTATTAGTGACTACATATTGTTTTTTATTACATTTGAACTTAGTTGTGGATTAGTTTTTTTTTTGAAGTTCGCTTCTTCCGGTTTTTCCATCATCCAAGTCATGTTCTACATTCTTGTTAAACTGCGCTTCTAATTAACTCTCACGATTATTTACCTTTGTACTTAATTCTTGCACATGTTGTTCAGTAGAAACCTTAGTTGACATCGAAACCAACTAAGTACCTTTCCAATAGCCAGTTTGGTGTGTGGCTCTTTCCATCAAAATTGACTGCATTTGTCCATCTCTGACTGTAGCTTTTTCAACATTGCAGCCATCTCCTCGTTGTTGGAAGCGTTACCTTCTGTGTTTGTCAGGTTTCGTGGTGGTTCGCTGGTGGACATGATGTAGGAGTGTAGAAATCCTTAGCAATTTTCCACAGACGGCGCCAATTGTTTTTACCAAATTTATGTGTGTTAATGCTAATAATATATTTATAAGTTTTTAATGAAAGAACTAGGATTATAACGTAATGAAAATAGCAAGTAAAAAACACCACGATTTGGTGAGGCGGAAAATCCCGTAAAGGATCAAAACCGCAGGTGGGATTTGTAGCCCAGCCTAAAAGAGATCCACTATATCAAAATCACGTAGCTGAATTACAATGTAAGAAGTAGTGTATTTTTGTGTTCTACTAGAAGACTTGCTGTAGTCTATGTATTTTCTACTATTTATCCCCCTCTAATCTTCCTGCCGTTGTCTCTCTTTTTTATTTGAATTGCCCTCTATCCTTTTGTTAGCTATTTTTTCTCCTCCCATCTCTCTTACCATCTTCCACGTTCTTCTCCACTTTTTTGATGCTTTTCTCCTATTTTTCAGGTTTGTTATTGAATCCTTCTACACGTCTTTGGCTCTCTTCTTGCAGCTGTCCATGTCGACACCTGAATGATCATGTCTTACGTATTCGTCCACCCCCGTCGCATGCAACTTCTAGTCGTCATGTCGTAGAAATACTTGATATAACAAATAGCAAGTACATATCTTATTGTCTCCATGCGTACTACTGGAGCAAAAGTTTCAGTAAAATCAATTTCTGGTTGCTGAGAAGTACCCCTTAGATACTAATCTTGCTTTGTGCTTTTGGACTGTTCCATCTTTATTATATTTTGTCTTATA
Source organism: Apium graveolens (assembly GCF_009905375.1). Taxonomy (NCBI): domain Eukaryota; kingdom Viridiplantae; phylum Streptophyta; class Magnoliopsida; order Apiales; family Apiaceae; genus Apium; species Apium graveolens. Next base: position 99,746,148 of record NC_133656.1, read on the forward strand.
GACCCACTTCAGTCCTATGACATCTTTATTTTCAGGAGGATCAACAAGTCTCCATGTATGATTCTTCTCTATTGTTGTAATCTCATCATCCATTGCTTTTCTCGATGTTCCTTCTTTTGCAGCATCCTTAAATTTTTTTGGTTCACATGTAAAGAATACCACATTATAAGAATCATAAATATCTTGAATTGAACGATGTCTGAGTACTTCTGTATATGTGGTATCTTCAATTGTGAATCTTGATCCTTCTTCTGGTGTGACAACATCTTCCAAAGTTTCTGGAGAAATTGTTGGCACATTCTGAAGTGATGATTCAGATATATTATTTTGAAAGTTCCATTGTTTCTTTTCATCAAAAATTACATCTTTGGAGATCACAAATTTCTTGGTGGCAGGATTAAAAAGACGATAGCCTTTTATTCTTCACTATAGCCAAGTAAAATTAGTTTCTCACCTTTCTCATCAAATTTCTCTCTATATTGTGCAGGAATATGAGAATAGGCGATGCATCCAAATACTTTGAGTTGATATACTTCTGGTTTCTGCCTATGCCAAGCTTCGTAAGGTGATTTATTAAACACTGCCTTTGTTGGAGAGATATTCAGAAGGTAGATAGCTGTATTAATCTGCCCAGAAAATATTTGATAATCCTTTTTCTTTAAACATGCTTCTGGCCATTTCCACAATTGTTCGATTCTTCCATTCTGCGACGCCGTTTTACTGAGGACTATATCTTATCGTTAGCTGCCTCCTTATGCCTTTTTCTTTACAATAACTAAGAAAAGGTTGAGATATATACTCTCCACCGCGATCAGTTCTGAGAGTTTTTATTTTAAATTTACTTAGATTTTCTACCAGCACCTTGAACTGGATTAGAGAGTTAAATGCCTCATATATTTGCTTCAAGAAATATACCCACATCATTCTTGTGTAGCCATCCATGAATAAGAGAATGTATTTGCTGCCATTGATGGATGGAGTCCTTGATTCGCATATATCTGAGTGAACTAGTTCCACCGGAGCCCTTGGTCTCCAAGCAGTTTCGGGAAAAGGCAATCTGTGCATTTTCCCATATAAACAACCTTCACAAAGTTCACTATTTTTTGAGATGGAAGGCAGACCTATGACCCTATTTTTCTCTTTTAATAACTTCAGTCCATTAAAGTTGTTATTCCTAGTGGACTAACAATGAGATTTACAGAAGGGGGGTTGAATGTAAATCTCAAAACTTTTTCTAGTTTTGAGCAGTTTTAAAGGCTTTGTGTTCAAGATAAACGAGTGTGTGAATTGCTTTAAGCTAATACAGACAGATATATATTCAAGCACTAATGTAAAGAACACAACAGACCTTAAAAACTTTTCTGGTGGATTGTTGTTCCCCCAGAGATGGTATTTCAGAAAATCTGTGATTCTAGATGTTGATCACAGCTGCATCCTAGTACAAACTAGATAATTTTTCTCTCAAGATTTTTCTAAACAGCACTGGAAAAATTCTCATCTAATTACTAGCTGCTACTTGGTTTATATATTACCAAGTGTACAAGTGAAGACAAAAATAAAAATACAATAATAAAATAAGTTCTCCACTTGTTTCTTCTCCATATCACTCAAGTACTTTGTTGACTATTGCCTCTTTGTACTAGAGTAGAACGGCTGCTTTTTCTGATGTTCCTGAAATTAGGCTTCCATATTTCAGTTATCTCTGTCAACCCATGTGCCTCTGTCTGCTTTTACAACTACCACTTATCAACTGCTATTTAACAGAACATCCGTTGAAGCCTTCATCCATTGATGGCTTTATCCGTTGATGTGTTAGCAGTTGAAGCTCTATCCGTTGAAGCTTTGGAGACATCCGTTGAGGTCTTTAAGATATCCGTTGATACCACTTCATTTATAAAAAATTACAAGGCATGAAATATTTACAATTGGCCTTCCTATTTGCATATCTTCTAGTAGTCAACATGACTTATATTTTCTCTCAACTTCTAAGAATTATATCTTAAATACAGAGACCGAAATGTGCTACAACACTAGACTTATTTCTAAGTAAAGCTGCACCATCAACGGATAGCCAAAGTGGTCTTATCCGTTGAGGCTACAAACACTAAACTTCTACTTAAGTGTTTTGTTAAACATATCATCAAACTAATGCACATATATTCCTAACAATCTCCTCCTATTTACGCCTATAAGAATTGTAGACATAAATTCAGGGTTAACTTGATGATAATAAAACACTTAACAAATATATGAATTGAAACTAAGTAGAAATTTAAAAGTGCTACAAAAGTGTATGTACTAGGAGGTAATTGAAGATTTACAGAATTTCCAAGGGTGCTCCTCTAGTCTGAGCAAATCATCTTTTTCTTCTTTGTTCCCTTGTTTTCTTTCCTAGCCCTTTGTCATTTTCCTCAATTTGGAGTTGAAGTTGTCTGTAAAATTCAGCTTCATCTTTATCACTGATATCCAACTTATATTGCATTTCCTTGAGAGTTTCATTGCTGGCAATCTTGAGTTGGTCTTCAAGTCTGAAAAATCTTCTGACTCCTTTATCATCTCTAAATTCCATCAACCAATGAGGTGATTTGTGGATTGTAATTCCCCTTTCTTGAATGAGTAAAGTTCTGGGCAAAGCATTGGGCTCCCTCCAAGTTTTCCTTATGTTGGCAATCTTGTTGAGAATTTCAGTCTTGGCAGTCCTGGTAAAGCCAGAATCCTTTTGTATGACTGAAAAGACTCTGATCAAGGTAGAGTAGCCTTCATTCAGAATCCTGTAGAGAGGCCATGTTCTTTCCCCAGCTCCTTTGTATCTGAACACCAATCTCTCTAGTAGCTGTCTGTAGGAAGTTATTCCCCTTACATTCTCCAGCTCATCCAGATAGAGTTCAATGTCTGAAATTTCTTTTATGTCACAGATGTGAACATAATCATCTTTAGAAATGGGTGGCTTAGGCTTAGGTTTTTGTTTTTGAGTGAATTTCTTAGAGGTTAGGGGAGGTGTAGATTTGGATTTTCTTTTCTGTTTCTTTGATAGTGGAAGAGTGGTTAAAAAGGTAGGCAATTTGATGGTGTCCCAATCAATAGGTTCCTCTTTTGGGATGATTAGTTCACCATGGATGTTTATAGTGGGATCAGCAACACGAGGTTCAGGTATGGAAGGTAGTGGTTTAGATATTGATTTAGTTTCTTCAGTGTTATCTTCACTCCTTCTATGTGCCTTGGCCTTTCTTCTGTTTCCCTTCTGCCATTCCTCTCTTTCCTCCATACTCTCACCAAATATACTCCCAAAAACCTCATCTAGGTTTGCAATCTTGTTTTCACCCCTGACTTCAATTCCTTTCTCTCCTACAACTTGACTTGACTTTAGCTGTTGTTCAAGCTTTGCTTGTGCTCTTTTATCAGCCTTGAGTTTTTCAGCTTCTTTCTTCAACCTTTTGGTTTCTTCCCTCTTGGCCTTTGGAAATTTGGGATGTCCTTGCATCACACAGATACTCTTTCCCTCTCTAAAGATAATGGCCATTTTCATTCTTTCAACTATGTCCTTGGTCTCCTTGTGCTTTTTGATGTTAGCACCCAAAACTTTGTCTTCATCAGGCTTTGGAAGAGGAAAGTCCACTTCTTTCATCTGATCAAAGTCTAGGGGGTTCTTTGTGGAGTCCTTGCTGGATCTAGTGTTGGGCTTGAGAACTATAGGTTTTAGATTCTTGAAAGAAGTCTCTCCAACCTTATTCCTCCTTTCTGGCTTGTGCTCCATAATGATTGGTTCAACCTTTGTGCTATGTTTCACAGATATTGATTTATCTTGTGTTGAGCCAAACACTTGTTGCACCCTTTCATCAATTCTCCTCCTTTGCTCTTTCACTTGAATTTCAGCTGCTGCTAGCTGGATTAGGTCAATTCCATCAGGCTTTCCTTTGATTTGCATAATTGGAGAAGTAGTGATGGGAGGAACTAGCACTTTAGATATCTGGATTTTTGTAGATGGCTCTCCTTCCCCTTCCCTTTTTCTCTCCCCCTTTTTGTTATCATCAACGAGAGGGGTCAAGCCTTGTGCCTTTGCCAGCTGCATAAGTAGACTTGTTTGAGATTGTTGGTTGTGAAGAATGCTGGCCACAGAATTTTCAATAACTTGGACTCTATCTTCTAACTTAGCCAGCCTCTTTTCAGTATTTGAATCCTTTTTCAATCTCAACAATAAGTCCTTCATTGTACCATAGGGCATGACTGAATCCAATTTTTCAGAATTGTAGGATTTCAAGTCAGCAATATCCTTCTTGAGTTCATCCACACTCTGATTCTGGCTTACTTGCTGCAACTTCATGAGATGCAGTGAGTCCAGGTGAGCTGTAAGGATTGCCTTGGTACCAGCATGTGAAGTTTTCTGAATGGCCTGTTGGATAGTACTGATTTGTTTGACTAAGGAGACATTGAATTGCCCTGGTGTAGACTCCTTTGTCAAGGCCCATTCAGGTAAATTTGGAATAGAACTAGGGCTTTCATCTCCCCCTAAGTTCATGCTTCCATCAAAAGAAACAGAGTCATCATCATCAGAATTTACTCCAAATTCCTCAGATGACTCACCAGCTGTAGAAGGCATCTTGTTAATAGCAGCTTTATCCCTTTGAAGAGATTCTATTGTATGTACTAGATGTAGTGTCTTTTCTGCCTCCTCATTGCCCTGAGCAGCCAACAACTGATAGGCTGACACAGGATGAGTAAAAGTGTCAGCATCCAAGGAAATGTTATCAATTACAGCTTTGTAATGTTGCTGAAATTGTCTTTCCTTTTCAGCATCATCCACAATCATTGACTCATTAGCAATGGCTGGATCCACCCTTATATCTGCTGTACCTGCCTTTCTCTCTTTTTCTCTATATTCTTGCATCAGGGGCTCCCCCTGGCTCACACTCCTCACTTCCTCACCTTCAACTACTAAGGTAGTACTCCTCTCACTTAATTTTGCCATGCTGGAAGAAATAGCATGCATATTTGAGCTCTCAATCTCTCCTTTTGCCTGGTTGCAACCCAGCCTCTCACTCAAATTGTCACTCCCTTCCCTCAGTCCTAAAAGTGATTGTACAGTAATCATGTCTTCTACACTTGGAATTGTTTCAGTTGTGTGTGTAGAGACTATCAACGGATATGAAATAGCCGTTGAAGGTGACACTGATGGTATCAACGGATAACTGTTGTTAAGCTTATCCGTTGAAGAACAACCACTTGTCAACGGATGAGTGATATCCGTTGAAGAAGGAAAAGAAGTAGAAATTGAAAGTGATATAACTGTTGAATCTGTGTGGATTGATTTGAGTTTTGGTGACACAGATCCCTCAATTACATCTGAAAGAATTTGCGGGTGATCCAACAAATCATCTAAAAGATGATGGTCACCTGTATTTGAGTGGGGCTCCTCCCTGAGTTGTAAAGAGGGAGAATCAGGAATTGATGGGAATAACATATCCACATCCAGAGATGGTGATGAAGTGTGTGGTGATTGATGTATGTTAATTGTGAGAGAATGGGGCTGTGACTCCACATTTATTGGAGCCACATCAAACTGAGTTTGAGAAGGCATAGATACAGATGGATGTATCTGTGCAGTGTGTGCACCCTGTGTAGAAGATTGGGTTCTAGCCCTCTTTCTTCTAATAAAAGCTTTTGTTGGTGAGTGTTTGGCTTCTGTGTCCCTCCCTCGTTTGATCTGTGTTCCTGGTTGGGAACTATTTTCAATAGTTACATCCTTTTGGGAGAATGCAGCTAGGGATGTGCTAGTAACCTTTTCAACCACCACAGCTTTTTGAGAAACTGTGGCTTGGCTAGCTTGGGAAACACTTATCTCTCCTTCCTTATCCTGGGGGTTTCTTTGATGTTCAACCCTCCCCTCACCACTCACACCCTGTTCACTCCCCTCAGGGTTAAGGGTAGGTGTTACAACTATTGTCTATTGAGAAACAACAGAGGTGGTTTTCTTTGTCTTTGATTTTGAAAGTTTAGTTTTGGTGACCTTGGTAGGAATCTGTTGGGGCATTGTCACAGATTCCATGGGCACACTAGAAGATAAAGAAATAGAGGGGTTGGAAGAAGTAGGAGTTGTAGATACAATTACCTCACTTACCTGAGGTGCATCCATGATTGGTAAATATACCAATGGTACACTGCTGTTGATATCCATTCTCAATAAATCTGCAAGAACTCTTTTCTCTTGTGCCCAACACTTGAGTTTGTTATTCTCATTGGTTATGACCAAACCTTCAGCAACATGGTTAGCAAATAACATAAAGAATCTACCATAATAGATGTTATTAGGTCTATTAGCTTTGTTACCTAATCTAGTACCCAATTCTAGAATAACATAATTGCTAAAGTTAAAATACCTATCAGAAATAAGCATATAGAGCATATTAAAAAGAGATGAAGTTATGGCATCAAAATTACTAATTTTCCCAGATAAAACCTTGATAAAGGCATCCCCAAGAAAACTCCATTCTTTCCTAAGGCCTTTTCTTTTAATACTCCCTAAACTAGCAGAGTTAAGAGAAGAACCTATGGAATCTAACATGCTGGATACATCATTATCAGTGTGTGGTGTCATGGCATTGTTCTCAGGCAATTTAAAACATGCTAGTAAATCATCACAGTTAACACAGTGCTTTTTACCTTTGAGAGTGAAAGAGATGGTCATATCTATGGAGTTGAACTCAGCAGTTGTCCTAATCTCCTCAACTACTTCACAGTAAATCGTTGGGGCTTCCAGCATTGCATAGCTAAGTTTACAGTTTTTGATGAAGTCCATCATTTTGTGATAATCTGAGTGGGCTTCATTCTTTGCTACCAAAGCTATGAAATTGTTCTTCTCATAGATGAACCCAGATTGAGACATATTTTTTACTACTGGTGTCATTGTTGTAAGTAGAAATTGCAGAGAGTAACTTGAAGGTTTTGCAGAGAGTAAATGGTAAAAGCTTTGAAGTTTCAAGAAAGCGTAAAGTAAAAATGAAAAATCAGAAGGGCTTTTATACTTTCTCAAATTAAACATCATAAATAAAAGATTAAACAATAAATATATGTAAGTGAGTTTCATCCGTTTAAGAATAAACTGTAAGTATTCTGAAAACTACCTTTAAAACAAATACATACAGTTGTATGTATGAGTATCAACGGTTAAGAAAATAGAATCAACGGCTGTAAGATACCTGAATCGACTGATGTGACATTTCAACGGATAAAGTAAATTGTCATCCGTTGAAAAGTACTACAGTTTTATCCGTTGACGGATAAAAATTCCAGAAATGTATATATCTTTCAACGGATAATGAACATCCGTTGATGGAACAATTTTGACTTTCAACGGATAGGAAATACCCGTTGATGGAATAATCTGTGTTAAAAAGTCAAATTTGTTCTAGCAACTAATACATTTCAGGCTTCAATTCAAATTGCAATTAGGACATAAATTTTATGAGTAATTAAGCATACCTAGCTCACTTACCAATCTTGTGAATGTTGATTCATCAAGTGGCTTGGTAAATATGTCTGCAATTTGTTGTTCACTTGGAACAAAATGTAGTTCCACTGTACCATTCATGACATGCTCTCTGATGAAGTGGTACTTGATATCAATGTGCTTGGTCCTTGAGTGCTGCACAGGATTCTCTGTTATGGCTATGGCACTTGTGTTGTCACAAAAGATAGGAATTCTGTCAACATGAAGTCTATAATCAAGGAGTTGATTCCTCATCCATAACACTTGAGAGCAGCAACTTCCAGCAGCAATGTATTCAGCCTCAGCTGTAGAAGTAGAGACTGAATTTTGCTTTTTGCTAAACCATGATACGAGCTTGTTTCCCAAGAATTGGCAGGAGCCTGTTGTACTTTTCCTGTCTATTTTGCAACCTGCATAGTCTGTATCTGAATAACCAATTAGATCAAAGCCAGATTCTCTAGGATACCAAATACCTAAATTTGGTGTACCCTTGAGATATCTGAAAATCCTCTTGATAGCAATTAAGTGAGACTCCTTAGGATTAGCTTGAAATCTAGCACACAGACATGTAGCAAACATTATATCTGGTCTACTGGCAGTTAAATATAAAAGTGAACCAACCATGCCTCTATAACTTGTAATGTCCACAGACCTTTCAGTCTTATTCAATTCAAGTTTGGTGGCAGTGGCCATGGGAGTTTTTGCAGATGAACATTCCATTAAGTCAAACCTTTTTAGAAGATCATGAATATATTTAGTTTGACTGATGAAAATTCCATCACTAACTTGTTTAACTTGTAAACCAAGAAAATAGGTTAGTTCTCCCATCAGGCTCATTTCATACTTACTTTGCATTAGCTTAGCAAACTTTTTGCAAAGTTTATTATCTTTAGAACCAAATATTATGTCATCTACATAAATTTGAACAAGTATACTAGAGCCATTAACATTCCTAAAGAAGAGAGTTTTATCAACAGTACCTCTAGTGAAGTGATTCTCCAAAAAGAATTTTGATAGGGTTTCATACCAGGCTCTAGGTGCTTGCTTCAGTCCATAGAGTGCTTTCAACAGATAATACACATAGTCTGGAAAATTTGGATCTTCAAACCCTGGAGGTTGACTTACATAGACTTCTTCCTCCAATTTCCCATTTAGAAATGCACTCTTGACATCCATTTAATAGACTTTGAAATTGGCATGGGCTGCATAGGCTAGAAAAATTCTGATGGCTTCAAGTCTTGCAACAGGAGCATATGTTTCATCAAAATCTATTCCCTCTTATTGAGAATAGCCTTTAGCAACCAATCTGGCTTTATTCCTTATGACAATGCCATTTTCGTCCATCTTGTTTCTGAATACCCATTTTGTGTCAATAGGACTCTTGTTCTTTGGTTTGGGTACCAGCTTCCAAACTTTGTTTCTCTCAAATTGGTTCAGCTCTTCCTGCATAGCTAATATCCAATCTGGATCCAATAAAGCTTCTTCCACTTTCTTAGGTTCCTCCTGAGATAGAAAACTACTATACAGACATTCATCTTGAGTAGCTTTTCTTGTTTGCACTTTAGATGATGCATCACCAATGATCAGTTCAAAGGGATGATTCTTGGTCCATTTCCTTTGAGGTGGAAGATGTGCTCTAGATGAGGTGGCCTCAGTATTGTCATGATGTGAGACAGAGTGTTGATTAGTTGAAACTCCCCCTAAGTTGTTGGTTCTTTGCAGGGAATTTGGAGTTCTATCAACTGATGATGTAAATCGATTATCCTTTGATGAACTATGATCAACGGATGCTTCATTTTGTACTTCAACGGATGATGCACTATGTCTTTCAACGGATACTGCATTGGCTCTATCAACAGATGCAGAATTTTGTGCATTATCCAAGGGCATATTTTGAATCCCTTTTGAAGTGTCATCTCCATCAATCTCCTCTTCACTATCATCACAATATATCTCAATGTTGTCAAATTTGAGTCTCTCATTGTGTCCCTCATCTGTTAGTCCATCAATCTTTTTATCATCAAACACAACATGCACAGATTCCATAACAATGTTGGTTCTTAGATTGTAGACCCTATAAGATTTTCCAGCTGAGTAACCAACAAATATCCCTTCATCAGCCTTTGCATCAAACTTCCCTTTATGGTCAGATTGATTTCTCAGTATAAAGCATTTACATCCAAAGACATTAAGAAAGTTTAGAGTTGGTTTTCTTCTCTTGAACAACTGATAAGGAGTCATGCCTTTAGTTTGATTGATCAAAGAAATATTCTGAGTGTAGCAGGCACAATTAACAGCTTCAGCCCAGAAATATGTTGGTAACTTTGATCCTTCAAGCATTGTTTTGGCAGCCTCAATCAAAGATCTGTTCTTTCTTTCAACTACCCCATTTTGCTGAGGTGTTCTTGGAGCTGAGAACTCATGCATGATTCCATTTTCTTCACAGAAGAGCCTTATTGACAAATTCTTGAACTCAGTTCTATTGTCACTCCTGATTTTCCTAACCTTCAAGTCAGGATGATTATTGACTTGCCTGATGTGATTAATAATGATTTCACTTGCTTCATCCTTTGATCCAAGAAAATAGACCCATGAAAACTTTGAGAAATCATCTACAATCACTAAGCAATATCTTTTTCTTGCAATTGACAATACATTGACTGGTCCAAACAAATCCATATGTAGCAGCTGTAATGGTTCATCAATTGTTGTTTCAAGCTTCTTTTTGAATGATGCTTTCCTTTGTTTTCCTTTCTGACAAGCATCACATAAACCATCTCTTGAGAATTCAACAAGAGGAATTCCTCTGACTAAGTCCTTTTTGACTAGATCATTCATTGTCTTGAAATTCAAATGGGATAGCTTCTTGTGTCATAGCCAACTTTCAACTGGACTTGCTTTGCTGAAGAGACAAGTAATAGATTCTGCATCTGTAGAGTTGAAGTCAGCTAAGTACACATTTCTTTTTCTAACTCCAGTTAGAATCACTTTGTTGTCTTTCTTACTGGTGACAACACAGACTTCTGAATTGAAGGAAATTGTATTCCCTCTATCACATAGTTGACTGATGCTCAGTAAGTTGTGCTTGAGACCATCAACTAATGCAACTTCATCAATGATGACATTCCCTGTTGAAATCAAGCCATATCCCATAGTAAACCCTTTGCTGTCATCTCCAAAGGTTATGCTAGGGCCAACTCTCTCCTTTAACTCAGTGAGCAGGGAGAAATCTCCTGTCATGTGTCTTGAACAGCCACTGTCCAAGTACCATAGATTTCTTCTTTTTCCCTGCACACCATAAAATCAATCAAGTTGATTTTGGTACCCAAGTTTCCTTGGGTCCATTCTTGTTAGCCTTTCTCCCAGACTTCATTCCTCCTGCATCTTTAGAATTAGGTAACTTTGAGTCAACCTTGATCTTAGATGTAGTTGGTTAAGGTGTAGGGTTAGTCACAGAATCATTTAGCACATTTGGAATTTGATAAGGCATGGATTGTGCAAGCATGTTATTCCATATTGGCATATTGTATGGCATTTGAGGCATACTAAATGCAACAAGATAAGGATTGTTAAAATATGGCATGTTTGCAAAATGTGCATAAGGATTCTGTTGAGACATAATAGGCATAGCATGCAGAGGTGATGCAGACATATTAGGCATGGAAGAGGGCACAGGTATGGGAGTTTTCTTAATAGATTTGCAATTAGCAGATAGATGATTAACACTACTACAATGCACACAGCTTTTTCTAGGAGCATACTTATCAGGTGTGTAATTGTTATGTTTGTTAACCCCTACCTTCCCATTTCTATTAGATTTCCTTTTAGTTTCCTTTTTATTCTCAACCACTTTGAGCCTATTCTTTAACTGTTCTAAGGTCATGTGTCCTATATTCACCTTACTGAAATCTTTGGATGTGCTTGCTTCTTCTTTGACAAAGTTCTTGGAAATTGAACCAAACTTTTTGTTGAGTTTCTTTAGATTTTCACTTTTAGAAACATCTGCCTGTTTTAATTGAGGAACCTTCAACGGATGCTCCTTTTCTTCCTTCAACGGATAACTTTCATCATCCGTTGATTCCACATCCGTTGACAGCCCATCAATTAATTCCAGTTTCATTTTGTTTTTATCCCAGGTAGTCTCACAGAATGATTTAATTCCTTGGACCTTGGAAATTTGAGCACTAACATCCCTAGATGTCTTCCAGGCTTTAATCACCTCTTGCTCTCTCTCTAATTGATTGGAAAGTATTTCTACTTTCTTAACAGATTCAGCTAGTTCATTTTCAACAGATATACAATGTAGCTTAGTTTTCTCTAAGTCAATCAACTTATCTTCTAACACAGCATTTCTATTACTTAAAAACAGATTGTTCTCTTTAATCCTACTATTTTCTTTAGCAAGTGATTTAAGAGACACACGCAAATGATACAATTCAGTAGACATGTTATTAAAAGCATCATTGCACTCTTATTTAGTAAGCTGTGTTAAATCAGTAGTGATTACCTGGTTGCTTGATGAACTAGCTTCATTTTCCTCAGAATCAGCCATGAGGGCCAAGTTGACATATTCCACATCTTCATCCTCTTCTTCTCCATCAGCTGCCCAGTCTTTTTCTTGAGTAATGAAAGCCCTCTCCTTTTGCTTGAGCAGATCAAAATATTTCTTTTTGTAATCTACTTGGTCAAATTTCTTCTTTTCAGAAGTTGGCTTTCTGCACTCACTTGCAAAGTGTCCACTTATACCACAATTGAAACACTTGAACTTGGATTTGTCCACCATGTTCTTATGAGGTTTAGTGGCTCTAGTGTTTTTCCTAAATTTCATCTTTGCAAATCTCCTGGACAGAAATGCAAGATGCTCATCAATACCATCAGAGTCATCTTGGCTGGAGTTGTCTTCATTCTCAGCAACTTGCTCCTTACCCTTGCTTGATTCTGATTTGCTTGTGCCATCTTTGGAGTTTGATGTAGATCTCACAGTTTCTTGTCTGCATTCTTTCTCATTTTCAGCTACCAAGGCAACTGAACCTTCTTTCTTTCTTCCCTTCTCCAATACCTCATCCTGTTCCAGCTCTAGTTTATAAGTCTTCAAGATTCCATATAATCTTTCAAGAGTGAAGTCCTTATAATCTTGAGAGTTTCTCAAGGAGACAGTCATGGGTTTCCATTCCTTTCGCATGGATCTTAAAAATTTAAGATTTGAATCCTTCACCTGGTACACTCTACCATACAGCTTCAGTCCATTCAACAGCTTTTGGAATCTATTGAATGTGTCATTTAAAGATTCATTTTCTTCAAAATGAAAATACTCATACTGTTGAATGAGAAGCTGCATTTTATTTTCTTTTACTTGTTCTGTACCTCCACACAGTAGCTGAACTGTGTCCCAAACCTCTTTGGCAGTTGTGCAATTTATCACATTATCAAACATATCCTTGTCAAGACCATTAAACAAAATGTTCATAGCCTTCTTATCCCTGTGGACTTCTTCTGTGTCTTCCATTGTCCATTCTGCTCTAGGTTTTGGAATGGATTGACCAACAGCAATTGTGGCCGTAGCAACTGTGGCTACTTTGTGGGGAATGTGAGGACCATTCTCAATGCAGTTTACATAACCTTCATCTTGGGAGAGTAGATGAAGGTGCATTTTCACCTTCCAATGGTGATAACTGTCTTTGTCAAGAACTGGGATTTTTACTCCAATATCCTTCTTACTCATCTTTGTTAGTTTCCAAGATCTTTAAACTCTTTGTGTGTCAAGAGCTTGCTCTGATACCAATTGTTATTCCTAGTGGACTAACAATGAGATTTACAGAAGGGGGGTTGAATGTAAATCTCAAAACTTTTTCTAGTTTTGAGTAGTTTTAAAGGCTTTGTTTTCAAGATAAACAAGTGTGTGAATTGCTTTAAGCTAATACAGACAGATATATATTCAAGCACTAATGTAAAGAACACAACAGACCTTAAAAACTTTTCTGGTGGATTGTTGTTCCACCAGAGATGGTATTTCAGAAAATCTGTGATTCTAGATGTTGATCACAGCTGCATCCTAGTACAAACTAGATAATTTTTCTCTCAAGATTTTTCTAAACAGCACTGGAAAAATTCTCATCTAATTACTAGCTGCTACTTGGTTTATATATTACCAAGTGTACAAGTGAAGACAAAGATAAAAATACAATAATAAAATAAGTTCTCCACTTGTTTCTTCTCCATATCACTCAAGTACTTTGTTGACTATTGCCTCTTTGTACTAGAGTAGAACGGCTGCTTTTTCTGATGTTCCTGAAATTAGGCTTCCATATTTCAGTTATCTCTGTCAACCCATGTGCCTCTGTCTGCTTTTACAACTACCACTTATCAACTGCTATTTAACAGAACATCCGTTGAAGCCTTCATCCGTTGATGGCTTTATCCGTTGATGTGTTAGCAGTTGAAGCTCTATCCGTTGAAGCTTTGGAGACATCCGTTGAGGTCTTTAAGATATCCGTTGATACCACTTCATTTATACAAAATTACAAGGCATGAAATATTTACAATTGGCCTTCCTATTTGCATATCTTCTAGTAGTCAACATGACTTATATTTTCTCTCAACTTCTAAGAATTATATCTTAAATACAGAGACTGAAATGTGCTACAACACTAGACTTATTTCTAAGTAAAGCTGCACCATCAACGGATAGCCAAAGTGGTCTTATCCGTTGAGGCTACAAACACTAAACTTCTACTTAAGTGTTTTGTTAAACATATCATCAAACTAATGCACATATATTCCTAACAAAAGTTAAGATGCCCATACCTTAGATGCCAAGAAAAAGTATCATCGTTTTTCACAACTTTTAAAGCAACGCCACCTTCCAGTGGCATTATTAAATGAAAAGTTTTGTTTGGAATAATTCTAACTCTTGCCACTGTGAATTTCTTTTTCTTATCAAAAGTAACACAATGATCTTCATCAAAAATTATGGAAAAACCTCTTTGCATCAATTGTCCAATACTCAATAGATTTTGAGTTAATTCAGGAACATAATGAACATCAGTAATGTTTGAAGACTTACCTTCTTTAGAATAAAAGGTAATGATCCCTTTGCCTTTAATTTTCAACATTTTCCCATCTCCGATCTTTACTTTAGATTTATATCTTTTATCAAGTTTTGAGAAAAGCTCCTTTTTGCCCGTCACGTGATTGCTACAAGCGCTATAAATATACAACTCCTTTTGTGGTTCTTTACTCTCCTCTGAAAAATTTGCATTTCCTTGAGTTCTGTTTTGGAACCAGTAGTCTCTCTGAGAATGGTTAGAAACTTTGCACCTTTTGCATAGGAATTTGCAATTTTTCAACTCATGATTTGATCGCTAGAAAATGATACATTTGGAATTGTTGAAGTTGGTTCTTTCATTAAAATTTCTTCTTCCTCCTCTTCCTCGGAAATTCTGATTACCTTTTCTATAATTTTTGTTCCTGTTGTAGTTTCTTCGTGTCTCGTTCTCCTGATGTGCAGCATCATTTTTGTTTCTTATATTGATTTTTGCTTGAAAAGCTTGTTCCAGGGGCTGATTTGAGAATCTACGAATTCTTTCCTCGTTAGCTTCAAGAGCACGCATGAGTTCATCCACCGTTAATTTAGACAAGTCCTTAGAAATTTCAATTACTGCAACTACATGCTCAAATTTTGCTGGAAGGCTTCTTAAAATTTTATGGACAACTTTTTTATCATCCAAGGTATCTCCATAACTTCGAATCTGATTAATGATTGTTGACACCTTAGAGAAGAATTCCAGAATACTTAGAATTTTACTGAAATTAGTGCTTCGTAACCTTGAAAACTGATTTCATAAAAGATCCCATGATTCTTTTGATGTTTTTGCTCCCATAATACGGGGAAAGATTGCTTTGCTAACTCCTTATTGAATACAGTGCAAAGCTCTTGCATCTTTTTTCTTTTTATTTTTGAATTCATCATGCCTAGCCACTGACCAGGATGCTATCTCTTCCTGCGTAACACCAGCTTCGTAGTTATCCTCTACTAAATCCATAAATCATGAGAGATGAACAATGTTTTCAGCTGGATGCTCCAGAAATCTTAGCTTTCATCATTGAAAATTGGAATATTGCTTTGTGCATAGTTGAATAATCCTTCATTAGAAGCTGCCATTGTATATAATGAAGGGTTTATGAATTTTGATTATTTTGGGGTCTGGATTAATGTTTTGGCTCTGATACTAAATTTGTTGGAATCAGTATTGATAAAGAAGGCAAAATGATTTAATTTATATATTATCACTTATTCACTTTAATACAACTGATATATCTCAAGTTTATATAGCAAGACTTAAGAAGACTATTAGCTAGTTTACATCATTAATATGGTTCATGAATAAGATCAAGAAACTTTTCATTGCTTATACTGATTACTTGAATCTGTGCTTGCATTACTTCTGACTAGAATCTTCTATAATCTACCAGATAATTTATAAGAATTATAAATTAGATTAATTTTAACAAAGGATACCTTCCTTCGTAAAATTAGGATATTGCAATTCCCAAGGCTAATTTTGTGTGTTCCGACAACATATAGAGAACATACATTCATACATTTCTACCACATTTTGACATCATTTCACTATTTAACACAAAAATTACTAATAATTATATCGATTCATACATTTATAAATATGAATGTTGTGAATGCAATAAATAAGGAACTTAATAGTCCATACGTAACTCACCTCAACTTTGCAAAGAATGCTCAAAGAAATTTCTTTCGAATGTGGACTAGATTTCTTGAGGGATACTAGCTTCAGTGGAGAACGATGTAATGGCCAGCTTTGATGTACTTTTATGAAATCATCAACTCCGCCAACCATGAGCCACTATGGAATCATCTCTTTCTATATACTCCATGGAGTGCCTATTTATAAGAAGATCCATTTTTAAATCTTGGAAACTCTGAAATACTAGCTGTTCTTTTATGCAACATGTTATAAACAGAAGAGACACTTTCAACCAAATGATGTATAAAAGGATACAATATGAGGAAATTTAAGCACTCGGTAAAATAGGAGTAATAAGTACTTAAGTTGCACCACATTCTGCAACCCAAACACGACCCATGGATTCGTGTTGTGTCATCTTGTGTTCGTGTACTTTTTGTGTTGTGGTTCATGTAACTTTCAATAAAATATATATAAATAAAAATATTTAATTACCAAACTTTTCGGTTAAAGTTTTACTAGTTGAGTCTCAAGTCATTAAGTTATAATGAGTCAAGTGTAGTCAAATTTTGTTGAACTCAAATTTGAAACTATTTTTTATTTTGTTTTATTAAAACTTCTATACCCAATATGTATTTATAAAATTTTGAAATATTTATTTAATTATTTAACTATTCGTGTATTTTCGTTTCATGTCATGTACCCAAAAGTAAACCCAAAACCTAGACTGAATTTGAGCGTTTATTTTCGTGTTCGTATACAAAAAGGTGACTTCTCTAACTTACTTAAAATAAAGATCTGAGATCAATACTCTTTGCTTAGAGAAGTGAGGGCTTATAACAATGTTATTCTAACTTAGATTGGTTAATAAATTTGCAACATAAATCTTTGCCTGCTAAGAGAGCTCATAGTTACAAATAAGTAGATACATCTTACAAGAAAGCGAGAGTGCATGTTGTTATATGGATTTCAATTATGAAAAGTTCTGACCTTGATTTATTTGCCAATTTCACCATAACTCGCCTTAGTATGCTCCACCGGAGACCTCGTCTCTAGCAAAGGCAGAGGTGAGCATATAGTCCTGGAAAAAAAATATTTACTTCCCATAAAGTTGCACTATTAAGATTTAAGAGGAACCTTATCTAAGATCTTACTGCGTAACTGCTTATTGATTATTAATAAATTTGCCTTGATAGTTTCATGGCACTCCTGGCCAATGGTTAGCTCAAAAGTATGAAGTAACTGAAGAAGTTCATAATAAGCAGGGCATATATAGCTTATACAGATAATTAATCAGATAATTCCAATAAACATTATAAAGAATGCTTAGATGAGACTTCATGTGATTCTTTAAAACTGTATGATCACATGGTAAATTTCTAACCTATAATGAATGTTAATGCATATCTGATTGTTATCATTAATGTACAGACCAGCTCTGATGAAAATTTGCAAGATATACCTGAACGACTTTGCAGCATCAACAATTCCACTAATGTACACATCGGATGGAAATATCTGGAAATGAAGAGCAGAAAACATTAGACAAAGGACAAAGTATAAGCACTTGTAGCTTAATGACATGCTTGATCTAAAGTTAGCTAGTACATGAACGAAAAAAATTAGTGTCAGAGAAATAAATGGAACAGTAGGTTTTTTATGCCTGTTTCAATCTAGTAATTAGTGACTAATTAATCTATTAAACTATTCGCGTGAAACATGTACAAATATATTTTTTTTTCTTTGGTTCCTTTTGTTGTGTCATGTGTGTTTACTGCATACATATAATCACATACACAATTTACAATTCACTAATTCACTAAGAAAAATCCTTTTCCATTAGCTAATTACTTTTTTGAGGATTACATAAGCCTTATAGACTCCAAATTACTTTTGGCTGATAGCCACGGCCACCATGTGTTAGATAGTTCAAGCATTCTTGTTTACATATGTAACGAATACATTTACATAATCATATAGATTTTTATGCACGAGAGCCATTGTTATTAATGAGATTAGAGCTAATAAAAAATTTAAGTTGTTAATGTGGGTCGGCATGGAGACACACAAGAAAATCGATTTCGGTATTGTAAGAATCTCATGATTTTTGAAAGATTGTGGAATATGGATACCAAGAACCATACATGTTATCTTACCATAATAACTAATACTTTGAAGGGAAATCCACTAACAGTTAAGAAGACTCTCTTTTTTGTTAATCAAGTGGTGAATAGAGTAATTTTCTAAAGGATTTCTATGATATATCAACATTAAAGCTAACATGAGAAACTCTAAGTAAGTCCTAGAAAGCTCAAGAAAACCAATAATGAGAATATACTAGTTTTGTGTTCGTTTAATTATAAATATGTATATCCCATTAATATTTTATTAATGTGTAATATTAAAGTAGGTTAGTAAAATAGGAAATAAGTATATAACTACATCTAAGTAAACATGTAAATATATAGAAAGTACAACTAATTTATACAAAATTTAAATATGTTAATAATTAAATAAAAAATAAGTATACAAATGCATATAAATAAACATGCAATGCTTAGAAATACGACCCGCCATTTAATTGAACCAACACACTACTTTCCTATTCATTATTAAATAATTAAGTATCTGTCATGAG
Organism: Apium graveolens; assembly: GCF_009905375.1. Lineage (NCBI taxonomy): Eukaryota > Viridiplantae > Streptophyta > Magnoliopsida > Apiales > Apiaceae > Apium > Apium graveolens. Next base: position 99,764,989 of record NC_133656.1, read on the forward strand.
TTGCATACATGATAAAAAGGGTGTATATAGTAAATATGATGTCGTTATTTTCCTAGAATGAAAACTAATATGAACCCATTATATTTTCCCTTATTACATGAAACTCTAAACCATTTTACAAAAATTCAATAATTACTATATAAGTATTCTTTAATAATCATTCCCTTTTGGGTAAATAAATTAGAAAAATTATTTAGGTTAGATTTGAAAAAATATAGTCTTAAAACTGTAAATTTATTAGTTGGATTACATTTAATCAACAACTAATTTGAAAGAGATAAGACCACATATAGACTATATAAAACATTAGTGCGTTATCCTAATTACCTATATTTGCTAACTTATTTCATTTATTTTTTGTGTTCTTTATATGTATATCTTTTGTTCCTCTTTATACATATATATGCATTTATATATATATATATATATTTATAGGTATGAGTGTGATATATAGAGAGAATGAATGTGGCTGTCTTAAATCAACATGTTTAACATTAAATATTTGTTAATTTGTTTCAATTGTGTTGTTCATATGATTGTTTTTATGTGTATGGTGTATTCATGTTTATACAAATATATGTATAAGTATGATGGAGAAGGAGAGAATAAATGTGGCTCTTTATAGTAAACTAATAACCGAATGTGTTCTTCATCTATATTTTTTAAATTTTTGATGAACTTAGTAAGAGTTAAATCTCACAGTTATATGTTCTTCAAAGGTTTGAGTTTTTTGAGCTCCATTAGTTGTTATTGTTCATTTTCTATGTTATCTTTTGTGATGACAAATGCTTTCATTTTGAAATAATGATGTAGAAAAATGATTTAATATGAATAAAATATGTAAATTATACAATTAGTAAGTTGTATTATTATTTTGTGTCATGTACATCAAGTTTCGATTATGTATACCTATGTTTGCGTAAGAGCTAGAGAGGGGGGAGTTTATTTGCTTCTTTATTTGATATGGGTTTAATGTTGTTAGTTCGCTATGAGTTGTCTTTATAAATACTAATTAAGATTTCTAAGTTTAATCGTATGATATGAAATGAGAGCATGTAGAATTTTATCAAAGCTTTTGATCTTGTTTTATTAATTTTTCATTATTTTGACGATTTATCTGACTTGGAAATTATGTCTTTTTTTTGTTATATTTAGTATCTTGCATGAATGATATCTAATTACTTGGAAATATTTTCTAATTACTTTGTAATATGCAAGGAAAAATGCTTATCAGAGACATGGGACGTGGTCGTGGACTTAGTGGAAGAACTTGTGTGATTTTACGAATACCTAGTCTACCTTCTCCACGTAATCAGAACACTCGTAAGATTACCAAAAACACTTGTAAGACCAATATAAAGACCCGGGCATGGAAATGATCTAGATCAAATTCCGATCACAAGTTTAGGGAAAAGAAACCACGAACACCATGCCGCATCAAATTCCAAGTGGGACAGTAATTATTTATATATGTTTATTGTATAAATCTCATTCAACTTCAAAATGTATGTGAAAAATATGAATAAGATTAGCTCATAGATTATGAAGCTTTTGTGTTTACGACTGACTACATTAAAATTAATTTTATAGTATACACAATGATACAACAGTAAAGATATTGAATGCGACTATTCGTTCAAAATGGGCAGTTGGGGCATACACGTATATTGCCATTCTTGCACAAAATTCGAAATGGGCTGTAGAAGTTACCAAGAAGTTTGTTATATGTTATTTTTATTTTTATAATTATGTACATTACACACACCTAAGTTCTTTTTATTAATTAAGGAATTTGAAGATGCAAAAACCCGAAAAGGCTAAATAGTGTTTTGAATTATATGTCAAAAAGAGTATTAAAAAATTGGTCAATCAATTCTCCCTGTCTCTCGATGAGAGTTGGCCGCCCCGTCTTTCTTTAACCCTAATCATCACACCTCCTTCTTCACCCTTTCTACCCATCTTCATCTCTATCTCCATCCTCTCTCTTCATCCATACAAAATTTTTATCATTTATTTTTAACTTTCTTTCAATAAATATCGGATTTTGTTCAAAAATTCAGTTCTTTTTCGTTTCGTTTAATTGAGTTATTATTTATGTGTCTGATTGTCTCACTTTGTGCGATGTGTCTCGCATTATGCGATGTGTTGAAAATGGATTTCACGGTATATTGGGAGATCTGGATATCTTGCATCAACAACACTTTCGGTAGGTTTATAGCTGGTGTCCGGCAGGTAGATAGTTGGGGTGCTTTTGATACGGTAGTGAAAATCGCATGTGCTCACCTCTCACAAAATATTTTTGTTCATAACACGAAGGCCCTCTCAGTTTTTGTAATTGAGTCCTCTGAACATTGTACTATCCATGGAATTAATGTGAGGGTCAATTGTGAAACTACTGTTTTCGGTGGAGATGCACGCTGGATCGCTCGAGAAACCATTATCTTCATTTTTAATTTTCAGAATATTTTTATTCAGTTAGTTAAGCAATCCGGAAACAAACAGGCTAATTATTTAGTTCGTCTATTTATTTTTCAGCGTGGTTGCATGATCAATTACGGGTTTGTACCGATTGAGTTTTTTTCATGTTATTAATGAAATTTGCTATAAATTTGGCAAAAAAATAAATAAAAAATTGGTCAATCAAGAAAAAGCGTTGTTCTAAGAAAATGTAGAGTTTTCCAAGAATGCTATAGACATAGGCATTTTCATCAGTATTTCACAGACATAGAAGAATTATAAGCTAATTAATGATTATATGATTTTTATACTCTCCTGTGAAAGGATTTTCACATGGCCTACAACCTTAATTACCTATTATATTATAATTGAAAATGTGATCAAGAGATTCTCAAATTCATTTATATTTTTTTATCCCTATATAATGATAATAATTTTATTTTTCTAATCTTTTTTTACATAATTAGATGTGATTGGTGCACTACTTATCATTTTTTCTCCTTTTCTTTTCATTAAAAGCATTTCTTTGTGATTACATATTATTTTTGTTTACATTTGAATTTAATTGTGGATTAGCAATTTATTTTATATATTAAATTTTGGGTTCTTTGGAGTTTATTTTTGTTTTGGATAATTGTTGGCCAACTAAATTTATTTTAAATTTATCTCCACACGTGCTAGGCTTTTAAACGACATACGAAACAATACTTATAAGTAAAGTAAAATTAGTTTGAAATTATTATACAATTGATATATTACATATTATATAGACTTTGCTTGATAGGAATGTTGGATAGATATTATTTAAAACATTTGTCTACGTAAAGTAATTGTTACTTATTTCAATTTTCAGAATTTAATTTATAGTTAATAATCAATAAAAAGATATTATGGCTATCTAATTTATATAAAAGTAAATGAAATAAACTCTTCTTTGTTGTTGTTTTGAGTAATGTATACAAGAGATAACTAATATTATCAATTTAAGATATCTGCATAGATCCTCACAAATTTAACAATATTTGATTAATAATAATTAACATGATACTAATTTATCTATTATTTGGAAACCGGTTACTACGATTACATTGCTTGAATTTAAAAGATAATAGATAATTAAAAAAATTAGTACAACAAGGACAGTGACAAAGAGGATGACTACGGACCTCCTTGGACAATCAGATGACACCCTCATTCGAATCAGATGACCTAATACGAGTTTTGCTACAGTGGGGGACTTTTTCTAGTTTTGGGGCAAGATTATGCAGAACTCCCTTTAGTCGCAACTGCTAAGGCCACCAATGCAAGAAATCTGAGGACATGGAATAATCAGATAGAAACATTAGAATTTTCTACTAAATTTCTTAGAAATTTCTTTACCTAATATTCTTCAATCAAGTAATTTTTCTATTTGTCTATTATTTTTTTTTGTTCATATTCTTTGTAAGGTTTAAAAATAAAGAAATAACTTTTTTGTTTGTTTTTTTATAGTTGTATGATAAATATCAAAATAAAATATTTATTAAATTTATTATTTTATTTAGTTATCCAAAAACACAATTACAAATGATAAATTTTTGAATTTTGTAATCAGTGCATATTTCCCACTCTCTTCATCTCAATTCTATACAGTTTCAAAGTTACTCAAAATTGTAAAATTTTATTATATAGAAATTAACTACTCCCTTATATCCACTATCTTTTCCACTACACTAGTTATATATATATATACAGACAAATAATCAAATAGAAACTAAAATTAAAATAAAAACTAGAAACTAATCTCAGCCCTTAGATCAATCTAATCTAAGGGCCCCCTAATGTAGTACACAGGATTAATATGCTCCTTCGTACACATAATTCCAGCTTTTCTCCTCGTACACATAATTCCGGCTTTTCGCCTCCGTTTTTTATTTGATTTTTCCCGTTAATCGGTGAACTTATTTTGAAATCCGACTTCACTATATTTTTCTCCATCTCGTAACCATCAATTTGCATACTATATGTGCTATGTTTTGACATTATTTAAAAAAAATTATTTTAGTTTTTAGTTTTCATCATAAGGAGGTTGCTATTGGAGTAGCCCCTATATATATATGTATATATATATAATATTGAGGAGTACCATCACTTTACTCACTTTTCTTACTTTTTTTCTTAAAAATTACACTATTTTTTAATACCAAACCATTTGTATATATTTCAAAGGGACCGAGAGAGTAATATTTAAAAGTTCTACATGAATCATTCAAAATTTGAACTTTTAAAACTAATTTACTTATTTTTTATGGAATATGTATTTCTAAATACTTAAGTTAAACAATTTATAGGAGTAAAGAATTGGTACTAAATACAACAATTTTTTTTCAACCACATTATGTAATTTATAAAAAATAGCTTAGTGCAAAATATATATTATATTATATAATTTCAAATAATATATTAGTGTTTTTCCAAAAAATAAAATGGTGTAATACAAAAATGATCAAAATAGACTATTTATGACCATCTTCAACAATATTTCTTGTGAAGTTGGTTGGTTACATTGTGATGGGATATAATTGATGAAAATATTTCTTTGTTTGTGTATAAACATGAACAAGACCAACAAAACAAAGTTAAAACCGACCACCGTGACATCGTAGTCAAGCGTGACATGTGGCACATACATGCCAAGTAAAAAAAACTGGCACCAAGCAAAGGTGAATTATAGATTTAAAAGTAACCAAAAATTTGGTCGGTTATCAAACGTTATTAAACATCCAGGTAGCTGCCATGTAAATGGGTGGGGCCAATACTCAAGAAAATGAAAAAGTTATTTACGACCTTTTTGATCGGTAATGACCATTATCATAGATAGAAAAGTCATTTCCGACTCAGACTCATCCAATCTGACATATTTGGTCGTAAGTTATTATTGGTAACATTAATACAAACAGGTATTTAGAAAGTACACAAGTGAGATATAGACATTTTGGACATCGTTTCTCAATGATATAGAAGAAAATTTAATATAAAATTAATATAATCATAAGTTATATTCTAATTAATGATTATATGATTTCTAAGTTCTCCTCTAAAATGATTTTTCCATGGCCTCCAACCTTAATTACCTATTATATTATAATCACAAAATATGCTCAAAAGATTATAAAATTCATTTATATTTTTTTTCGCCCTTTTTTATTAAAAGCATTTACTTATGACCTATTGTTTCTCTTTTTGTTTTAATTACAAGTATTATTAGTGACTACATATTGTTTTTTATTACATTTGAACATAGTTGTGGATTAGTTTTTTTTTTGAAGTTCGCTTCTTCCGGTTTTTCCATCATCCAAGTCATGTTCTGCATTCTTGTTACACTGCGCTTCTAATTTACTCTCACGATTATTTACCTTTGTACCTAATTCTTGCACATGTTGTTTAGTAGAAACCTTAGTTGACATCGAAACCAGCTAAGTACCTTTCCACTAGCCAGTTTGGTGTGTGGCTCTTTCCATCAAAATCTGACTGCATTTGTCCATCTCTGACTGTAGCTTTTTCAACGTTACAGCCATCTCCTCGTTCTTGGAAGCGTTGCCTTCTGTGTTTTTCGAGTTTCGTGATCGTTCACTGGTGGACATGATGTAGGTGTGTAGAAATTCTTAGCAATTTTCTACAGACGGGGCCAATTGTTTTTACCAAATTTATGTGTGTTAATGCTAAGAATATATTTATAAGTTTTTAATGAAAGAACTAGGATTATAACCGTAATGAAAATAGCAAGTAAAAAACACCAGGATTTGGTAACGCGGAAAATCCTGTAAAGGATAAAAACCGCGGGTAGGATTTGTAGCCCAACCTAAAAGAGATCCACTATATGAAAATCACGTAGGTGAATTACAATGTAAGAAGTAGTGTATTTTTGTGTTCTACTAGAAGACTTGCTCTAGTCTATGTATTTTCTACTATTTATCCCCCTCTAATCTTCCTGCCCTTGTCTCTCTTTTTTATTGTCTCTCTTAGCAAGTACATATCTTATTATCTCCATGCGTACTACTAGAGCAAAAGTTTCTGTAAAATCGATTTCCGGTTGCTGAGAAGTACTCCTTAGCTACTAATCTTGCTTTGTGCTTTTGGACTGTTCCATCTTTATTATATTTTGTCTTATAGACCCACTTCAGTCCTCTGACATCTTTATTTTATGGAGGATCAACAAGTCTCCATGTATGATTCTTCTCTATTGTTGTAATCTCATCATCCATTGTTTTTCTCGATGTTCCTTCTTTTGCAGCATCGTTAAAAATTTTTGGTTCACATGTAAAGAATGCCACATTATAAGAATTATAAATATCTTGAATTGAACGATGTCTGAGTACTTCTGTATATGTAGTATCTTCAATTGTGAATTTTGATCCTTCTTCTGGTATGACAACATCTTCCAAAGTTTCTGGAGAAATTGTTGCCACATTCTGAAGTGATGATTGAGATGTATTATTTTGAAAGTTCCATTGTTTCTTTTCATCAAAAATTACATCTTTGGAGATCACAAATTTCTTGGTGGCAGGACTAAAAAGACGATAGCCTTTTATTCTTCACTGTAGCCAAGAAAAAGCAGCTTCTCACCTTTCTCATCAAATTTCTCTCTATGTTGTGCAGGAATATGAGAATATGCAATGCATCCAAATACTTTGAGTTGATGTACTTTTGGTTTCTGCCTACGCCAAGCTTCGTAAGGTGATTTATTAAACACTGCCTTTGTTGGAGAGATATTCAGAAGGTAGATAGCTGTATTAACAGCTTCTGCCCAGAAAATATTTGACAATCCTTTTTCTTTAAACATGCTTCTGGCCATTTCCACAATTGTTCGATTCTTCCATTCTGCGACACCATTTTACTGAGGACTATATCTTACCGTTAGCTGCCTCCTTATGCCTTTTTCTTTACATTAACTAAGAAAAGTTTGAGATATACACTCTCCACCGCGATCAGTTTTGAGAGTTTTTATTTTAAATTTACTCAGATTTTCGACCAGCACCTTGAACTGGATAAAAGAGTTAAATGCCTCATATATTTGCTTCAAGAAATATACCCACATCATTCTTCTGTAGTCATCCACGAATAGGAGAAAGTATTTGGTGCCATTGATGGAAGGAGTCCTTGATTCGCATATATCTGAATGAACTAGTTCGACCGGAGCCCTTGCTCTCCAAGCAGTTTCGGGAAAAGGCAATCTGTGCATTTTCCTATATATACAACCTTCGCAAACTTCACTGTTTTTTGAGATGGAAGGCAGACCTATGACCATATTTTCCTCTTTTAATAACTTCAGTCCTTAAAGTTAAGATGCCCGTACCTTAGATGCCATGAAAAAGAATCATCGTTCTTCACAACTTTTAAAGCAACGTCACCTTCCAGTGGCATTATTAAATGAAAAGTTTTGTTTGGAATAATTCCAACTCTTGCCACTGTGAATTTCTTTTTCTTATCAAAAGTAACACAATGATCTTCATCAGAATTTATGGAAAAACCTCTTTGCATCAATTGTCCAATACTCAAAAGATTTTGAGTTAATTCAGGAACATAATGAACATCAGTAATGTTTGAAGACTTACCTTCTTTAGAATAAAAGGTAATGATCCCTTTGCCTTCAATTTTCAACATTTTCCCATCTCCGATCTTTGCTTTAGATTTATATCTTTTATCAAGTTTTGAAAAAAGCTCATTTTCGCCCGTCATGTGATTGCTACAAGCGCTATCAATATACCACTCCTTTTGATGTACTGGCTGGTCATTCATATATGAAAATGTCACTTGTGGCTCTTTACTCTCCTCTGAAAAATTTGCATTTCCTTGAGTTCTGTTTCGGAACCAGCAGTCTCTCCGAGAATGGTTAGAAACTTTGCACCTTTTGCATCGGAATTTGCAATTTTTCGACTCGTGATTTGATCGCTAGCAAATGATATATTTGGAATTGTTGAAGTTGCTTCTTTCATTAAAATTTCTTCTTCCTCCTCTTCCTCGGAAATTCTGATTACCTTTTCTATAATTTTGGTTCATGTTGTAGTTTCTTCGTGTCTCGTTCTCCTCATGTGCAACATCATTTTTGTTTCTTATATTGATTTTTGCTTGAAAAGCTTATTCCAGGGCACGCATGAGTTCATCGACCGTTAATTTAGAAAAGTCCTTAGAAATTTCAATTGCTGCAACCACATGCTCAAATTTTGCTGGCAGGCTTCTTACAATTTTATGGACAACATCGTTCTCCTTATATTGATTTTTGTTAGATTCAAGAGCACGCATGAGTTCATCCACCGTTAATTTAGAAAAGTCCTTAGAAATTTCAATTGCTGCAACCACATGCTCAAATTTTGCTGGCAGGCTTCTTACAATTTTATGGACAACTTTTTTTATCATCCAAGGTATCTCCATAACTTCGAATCTGATTAATGATTGTTGACACCTTAAAGAAGAATTCCAGAGTACTTTCACCTTCTTTCATCTGCAGGTTGTCAAATTATCTCCATAGTGATTGCAGCTTTACTGAAATTACTGCTTCATAACCTTGAAAACTGATTTCGCAAAAGATCCCATGCTTCTTTTGATGTTTCTGCTCCCATAATACGGGGAAAGATTGCTTTGCTAACTCCTTGTTGAACAATGTTTTCATCTGGATGCTCCAGAAATCATAGCTTTCATCATTGAAAATTGGAATATTGTTTTGTGCATAGTTGAATAATGCTTCATTAGAAGCTGTCATTGTATATAATGAAGGGTTTATGAATTTTAATTATTTTGGGGTCTGGATTAATGTTTTGGCTCTAATACCAAATTTGTTGGAATCAGTATTGACAAAGAAGGCAGAATGCTTTAATTTATATATTATCACTTGTTCACTTTAATAAGTTTATATAGCAAGACTTAAGAAGACTATTAGTTTACATCATTAATATGGTTCATGAATAAGATCATGAAACTTTTCATTGCTTATACTGATTACTTGAATCTGTGCTTGCATTACTTCTGACTAGAATCTTCTATACTCTACCAGATAATTTATAAGAATTAGAAATTAGATTACTTTTAACAAAGCATACCTGCCTTCATAAAATTAGGATATTGCAATTCCCAAGGCTAATTTTGTGTGTTCCGACAACATATAGAGAACATACATTCATACATTTCTACCACAATTTGACATCATTTCACTACTTAACACAAAAATTACTAATATTTATATAGATTCATACATTTATAAATATTAATGTTGTGAATGCAATAAATAAGGAACTTATATGAATGTTGTGAATGCAATAAATAAGGAACTTAATTTCCTTCGAATGTGGACTAGATTTCTTGAGGGATACTAGCTTCAGTGGAGAACCATGTAATGACCAGCTTTGATGTACTTTTATGAAAGCATCACCTCTGCCAACCATGAGCCACTATGAAATCTTCGTGTACTTTTTGTGTTGTGGTTCATGTAACTTTCCATAAAATATATATAAATAAAAATATTTAATTATCAAACTTTTTGATTAAAGTTTTACTAGTTGAGTCTCAAGTGATTAAAGTTATAATGAGTCAAGTGTAGTCAAATTTTGTTGAACTCAAATTTGAAACTATTTTCTATTTTGTTTTATTAAAACTTCTATACCCAATATGTATTTATAAAATTTTGAAATATTTATTTAATTATTTAACTCTTCGTGTATTTTTGTTTCATGTCATGTACCCAAAATTAAACCCAAAACCTACACTGAATTTAAGGGTGTATTTTCGTGTTCGTATACCAAAAAGGTGAACACAAATACAAAATTATCGTGTCAATTATACAAAATTGTCGGCTCTATTGTAAATCAACCTTAATCATATTTCTCATTGAGAAATTTTTAACCAAAATGAGCAACATCATTTCATTGGAACTTATATACGCTCTAGACCAACATCATTGCATAATGCTTTGCATCAGTGAAAATTGTTGCTTTTATCGTTCATGTCTTATCTACAAACTAAAAACAAGTCAAGCTTTGCAAGATCTTTAGCTTATATATAGCTAAAGATAATAAGCAGGTCATATATAACTTATACTGATAATTAATCAGATAATTCAAATAAACATTATAAAGAATGCTCAGATGAGACTTCATGTGATTCTTTAAAACTGTATGATCACATGGTAATTCTGGTGAGACCTCAATGTACCAGACCAGCTCTGATGAAAATTTTCAAGATATACCTGAACGACTTTGCAGCATCAACAATTTCACTAATGTACATATCAGATGGAAATATCTGGAAGTGAAGAGCAGAAAACATTAGACAAAGGACAAAGTATAAGCACTTGTAGCTTAATGACATGCTAGATCTAAAGTTAGAGGATTGAGCAGATCACTGAAAACTGATCACGTCAAAAATGGCTAGTACATGAACAAAAAAAATTAGTGTTAGAGAAATAAATGGAACAGTAGGTTTTTTATGCCTATTTCAATATATTAATTAGTGACTAATTAATCTATTAAAATATTCGCGTGAAACATGTACCAATATATTTTTTTTACTTTGGTTCCTTTTGCTGTGTCATGTGTGTTTACTGCATACATATAATCACATACACAATTCACAATTCACGAAGAAAAATTATTTCCCATTACCTAATTACTTTTTTGAGGATTACATAAGCCTCCTTATAGACTCCTAATTACTTTTGGCTGATAGCCAGGGCCACGATGTGTTAGATAGTTCAAGCATTCTTGTTTACATATACAAGTACATTTCAGAAAAATGAAGATAACACATTAAGGAATTTATAAAGAATTTTAAGTGTAACAAAAAACATTTCCGACAAGGACATAATGTGGAAAAGTGAATTAGCAGGGACTTAAAAAGGTACTTGGTTTCTTTTATCTTTACTCCTCAAAGTATCGAACCATGATACATGGACAGAGGTTATGTATAAAATTCTATGCAGCTGTTACAAAGATCATACCTCAATATTTTTAATCTCCATGGTACCATCCACTAGCAATTCATGTGTCTCTTCATATGGATGGATAATGTCTTCTATTTTTAATTGAGAGAACAAGTTTTCTAGGCAAGGAGCATATGTCGTTAAAGATAACTTCATGTTGTTATTTTCATACTAATATTTTAAAACGAATTAAACATAAATCGTAGGTCGGTATTATATGCTCAACGGGAAAACTTGGGGCCAACAGACTTAGTAAAACGTGCTTACTAAATTTTACTACAAACATGAGCTTACTTGGTATCAACAGACTTGGGTATGATGGGCTTACACCTAATGCAAACAATCCTATAAAACCAATACAAAGTGACAGCGTATAAATTTACAATCCGAAATCATAATAATTCGTTAATCCTTAGATAGGTTATATCTATATCCAAATTAGGATTATTATTATCGAACTAAAATATTATTTTTATGCACAATAAAATCATAATAAAGTCATATATAATATTATAACATCCATATTAAAATAAGTATGTGCATCGCACATGTTATCTATACTACTATATTAAAACCAAACTCAAGATAAATCGTTCATGAGAATTATGGCCTCGACAGAAAAATGAGCTTATTAAAATCTAATACAAAGATGAGCTTACATGGTATAAACATGATAGCTTATTAAGATCTATTACAAACAATCATCTTAAAACTAATACAAAGTGATATATTATAAGTTTAGAATCTGTAATCATAATAATTTGATAATTCTTTAAATAATATATATTTATATCCAATTTAGATTTATTAATTTTCAATTATTATTATGCACAATATATTCATATTAGATTCAGAACATTATAACTATAATATTAAAATAAGCTCGTGCATCGCATGCGTTGTTCGATATTCTATACTACTATAAAGCCGAACTTAAGATAAATCGTTGGTCATTACAATGGGATTAACTACTCAGAATCAATGGATTTGATAAAAATGGGTTACTAAAATCTAATAAAACATATTTTTTTAAAAATCCAATTCAAAGTGATAGCTTAAATTCTAATATGTAAATATAATATTTTTTTAGTGCTTTATATAGTATATATTTTTATCCAATTTAGATATATTAATATCCAATTAAAATAATATTATTATTCGCACTAAAATCATATTAGAATCATTGCATTATTTATATTACAATAATATAAACTCGTGCATCACATAAGTTGTTAGTTAGTACTATATTAAAGTCGCATTCAAGATAAATCATTGGTCGGTATTTTGGGCTAAACAACATTCGTGAAGTGAGCTTATTAAAATCCAATACAAACATATTTATTAAAAACTCGATCTATTTATCTATATATATTATATACTCCCACATTTAATCTAAACTACTTTATTTCTGATTAATAGGCTAAAACATAATTGAACTCACATCTTTGTAGTTGGGTAATTGAACTCAAAAAGTTTGCAGTCGACTAACTTGCATTTACATGATCACTGTCAACATATTTAAATGGACTAACCGAGTGCTGATATGGCTCTATGACATGTTAAAAAACAACCAGATGGCTTGCTAATTTGTCATAATTCGAGTAACAATATACATTGATGGGGATCGATAAACGGGGGAATGTTATACATATACATTATATATATATATAACTAAGTATTAAAGAGGTTGAGTAAGATTATGGGATTAAGAACTGAGATGATAGGTGAGATGATAGGTATGAGTACACTACAAAAGCACCTTAACAATAAAGTCTTACATTATACCTAAACAATTGAAATCAATTAATAATAATACCCATAAATTGAAAAGGTCTTGAATTCAAAATGCGTATATGAACTCTAGAAATTAACTCATCTATTCATTATTTTTTTTGTTTCTTTTTGGTCTGATCCCTTCTCCATCTTTCAATTCCTTCCTTCGATTTTTTTCTTTGATCATACTTCTTGAGCAATTTGATCGGCTTTCCTTTTCATCTTCATGTGTAAATAGTATTAATATATAACTGTTTCTAAACTTTGTTATTTGATGTGCCCGGTTCAAAAGGTTCAGTCTTATTTATGTTTTAATTGTGTCTAATTGTACCAGTGGACTTACGGGTCATAAAGCGTACACGCCTACATGCATAGCTAAAAAAACTTAACGTCCCTTTGTTACAAATCAACAAAAATTAAAGCAAAAGGTTTTTTTCTTTAATTATTCAAGTGCAAGTTAATATTAGTAAAGAAAGTTAATATTTATTTTATTACGTGTTCCTCGACACTGAGGGCATCCCTCAAACGAAACCAAACTAAAGATAATTATTTAAACCGTAATAATGGACTTAGCACGCTTATTTTTTTATGTATTGATTATAATTAGATACTTAAATTTCAATCCTTTTTTTTCTAATTCGGACAAAAATATTATAGTAAACATATATATGACCTTATTTCGTATCTCACAGAAAATAAAGTTACTAATAATTTGATAATTGAATTCTTCTTTAATGTTATACAAGCGTGTAACTCGTGCGATGCACGGATTAATTTTAATATTTTTTTCCTATTATTAGTATAATCTTATTTTTATAAAAAATAAATAAATTATTTAATAATTCGTGCGCTGTCCGGATTAATTTTGACATTTTTCAAGGAAAATATGGTATAATTGATTGATTTGATCTTGGTTAACACTATTCTAAAATTTTGTTAGCACTTTTCAAAATAATATAGACACATATAATTTATTAAAATAATTAATTTATATATCAAATTTAACTACAAACTCTATTAATCGCCCAAATTCTTATTAACCTTTTTTTATTAAAAGTAAAACACTTAATAAAATATATAAAATAGAATAATAGATTATTAAATAATTTATTAAATTAATTGAAATTGTACAATATGTTATTAATTAATAATATATATTTTGTACGATAAATTATCCTATAACCCGTGCGGTGCCCGATAATTTTAATATTTCTTGTCATACTTTTGTAAATTACTTATTTTCATAAAAAGAAAATAAATTATAAAATATTTAATGTAAATATGAAATTAATGATATAATTATTTTTTTATGTAAGTAGTATAGTAGAGTTTGTAAAGAAGTTAGAGTTTAAGTAGTATAATATAGATATAAGTATTACAAATGATAGAGTTTGTAGTTATGTTGGATACATAAATTAAATATTTTAATAAATTATATGTGTTTAATTTCTTTTGGAAGGTGGTAGCAAATATTTTAGGAAGGTGTTAAGCACCGACCAAACGAATCAATTATAATAGTATAGTATACATGATTTCTCCCTATAACATTTAAATAACTATATAATTTACATGATTAACAAATCATTATCATGTTTTACCTACATGCTTGTACTCAAAATATCAAACTATTATAACCATAATATTTTATATTGTATTTTATTTTTAAAAATTATACAATATTCAATAGAATATATTTATGAGCCTAATCATACTAGCTTTATTTCTTTTAACGCCAGAACCTCAAAATACTTTTAAAAGGTTTGTTTGAGAAGCCACATAAATATAGAAGAAGATTATGAGATGGTTTTTGTAGGTATAATACATTAATTATTGTTTTTTATCTATGATTGTCCATCTTCTATTCCCATAGAAAATTAAATAATTTTGATTATACTTGCATCATTTCAAAATCCAATATAATATTCTCCCAAACATATGACTTACTTTTAAAAATCTATATATTATGAAATATATTTATTCAAATTATAATATTACTATTTTGGCATTTATTTTTTTAAAAATGAAGATGGTAAGAAGAATCTAGAACGTCCATTTCAATTCTAGCACTCGTACTTCTTAAAAACATCCGTAGAAGTTTAAATTCACATATGTTAGCTCTATTATGTTAGATGTATGTCTTAATAACCCCACTAAAATTTTTCTACACACATATGTGTATTATTTGTACAAGTACCCCCCACAATCTTGTGTTATCCCTTATAAACTCTAAGCTTAGGTAATGATAAACTTGAGATAATTCTTTTAACTCTAATGTGATTATTCTCTTTGTAGGAAATTAATTAATATTTTTATAGGTGTTGTATGAAATATATATTTAAATATATCTCTATGTGACCAACTTAAACTATATATGGATTCATTTTATGATATTAAGGATTTCAATTTTGTAATTGTAAATAAAATTTGACACTTTGTAGTGTTTCAAGATTTAAGGTCTCGGGATCAGCAGAATTAATTTACACTGAGAAATGCATTTAGAATATATTATAATTGCTTTGGTTTTTTGTTTTTCTTTTAAAAATTAGTATCTTAATTATTTTAAAGCATCAACATGTTAACATGTTTAGTTTCTGAAATTTGAGTAGTTTTACTCTATTGTTTCGCCTACAGCAAGAACAATATCAAGGGCAACACCAAGGCCAATACCCAACATTCATTCTACAAGGACAGTCACAAAGCCAAGACCCGACCTGGGTCCCAACAAGAAGAAGATCAGCAACAAGTTCAATCATTACACAAAGAGTTATCTTCATCATCATCAATCATTACACAATAGACCTGCTACAATTCTTTCTTTTACGCTCCATCACCGAAAGTCTACTTCATCATGCATACAACCACGTGAAAAGATTAAATTTTTTTAGTGGATGATAGAGTCGATAGACCTTGCTTCTTTTGTCATATGCGGTAAAGATACACTTCTTGACAATCTCATCTAATCTCATCTAGCTTTTTTCTTTTCTTGTAGGAATATGTGCATATGCAATGCAACCCAAAATTCTTAGATTTCCAACCAAGCGCTTTGCCAATCGCCGACCTTCTTGGAAGATAAAGATACTTTGGTGCCATTTTTTGTTATACATTGCTCGGCTTGCTTTTTTGTGGGATACTTATACATGTTTGATATTTAATTACAGGTTTTGCTTCTGTTCTTTGTGTCTATTCATTGCAAAACTTCTCTCTTTGTATTTATCATGTGAGAGACAGACAGCTAGACCTTCTCCTTTTCGATTTAAATTCCAATTATCCTCTTGCACTTGTCCTTTTGTAATGTACCTTATAAAGTTCTCATTTTTGGTTTAAAAATCTAATAACCTAAGAGATTCTCATGCTTTTGGATTACTCATCTGATGAGCCTAGAGAACTGCTCCTGAATTCACATCTGATGAACCTTTGGAACTTCTCCTCTTCAATTCATCATGTGGGCCCGTGGAGCCATGTGCCCCAGTCGTCTGGATATGCTAATCAGGAGCTTATTCTCATTCATCCTCAAGACACCTGCAATAGTGATCCTCGCTCCTCCGACATTATTAAACTTGTGCTCTGAATTATGCTGCTGGTTAAATAGGCTTGGGAGGTTAAAGGAATTTCCATATGTTGTTCACAGAGGTCAAATGGTTCACGGCTACTGGCAACATTTGAAAATTCAGAATAGTTGCAACACTTATGGAATTGTTTTGATAATATTAATAATTTAACACCCATAATGCACAGCAGGTCCAGGGTCCATCACCCATGCTGGAAAGCAAACATTTGCAGTAATGATACAGTTGGAACTTAAACCGTGTACTTCTGAACTGCAGTTGAGTCTGGAGGCACACGGATGTGAGTATAAAGTTGAAGTTGACCCCAAACAAGTAGAGAAATAATGTATCATATCATAGAGCATCATGTTGCAAATGTGTGTACATAAGAAAAAATCTGTTACACTGGTGAAGATGCACAATCTTCCTTCTTCAAAGTCTTGGGAGAGATGATGCTTAATCCGTTGTACTAGTACACTCATTCACTAAAATTTAAGTTACAAAAATTAGGAGAATGAATAACTAATCTATTGCAGTTTCTCTTACGTCCTCTTAAAGAGTTACCAGGTATGACTGGAACAGTTATAACCTAATCAAGGAACAATACTTTAACAAAAATAAAAAATATTTTAAAAACCCATGTTTAATTAAATCCTGGTGAATGATATAATTAATAAACCTGACAATCAAACAACAATACTTTTATTAAAACAAAAAATATTAAAAAAACATATAAACTTTGCACATATTATTCCTTCATAAATGAAAAGGATATAAGATGAAAACAATTTGAAGTGGTCGAAACAATACCTCAACCCTTAATTTTCTCCAGATGAGACTTACCTTTGGTGTTGGTGTCTCTTAACATATTAACCACCACAACAATGAACATTTGGCAAACCAAGTCATTGCAAGAACATACAAGAACTAATATGCCAATATATGAAATTTATGAAATAAAGGATGTAATGAGATTAAATATTTCTTTATTACACAAGAGAATTTATTTGAATTTTAATTGGAAAGGCAAAACGTGATAGGATCCACGCCCAAAGCACTTCCATCAACTGAAAAAGGTGAAAGAGAGGTAGATAACTGAGAGGGTTAGAGAAACCATATGGTTTGTTGCACCACTAAGTACAAAATGAAAGAAACAAAGTTGAGAGACATCAAAATGAAGTATAATATCATTTAGCCAAGAACTATTTGAAAATTGGAAAATCGGTGAGGGCAATTCTTCAAGAATTTCAAAGTTTATGATGTCGAATTTATTAGATCTCATCTTTCCCTTGATTAAGTCATTTAACATGTGGATCAACTTATATATTACGTCATTTTAACAAACCCCTCATATTTAGATGAGCTATCACTATAAGAAAAACAGGTAAATACGACCGGCCAAAAGTCCTCGCATTTACCTAAATATGTCAGGACACGGTCGTATCTTTTAGTTTCTGGATCGGTCATGATACGGGAGGAATATTTAGTAAGTTAGTCATTTTTAAAGTAAATTGGACCAGCTAATTTTGACCATTTAAAAAAAACCGCTTAAATTCAACTGGCCAAATTTGACCAAGGTAGTCGAATTTGACTTTTCACCAAAAAATTGAAAATCCCGCCCAAACTATTAAATATTTTGAATAAATTTAAAATGTCTACCTAAAATTAAATTCACCGTATATGGTCAAAGATGCGAATCTAAATTTCACCACCTTCGGTTGAATTAACAAACACCAGTTTTAGTTTTAAGAGACAAATCTCTCGCTGGAAATTGGAAAATTTCCAGAATCCGGTGAGTTTACCCAGGTCCAGTCATATTCCAGCAGCTTTAATTTCTCCAAAAAAGCTCAGTTTTCAGTCAAATTTTTCAATTTAATACACTCAAAATTGACCCAACAATCTCATATTCATATCCAAACTTACAAATAACTAGCATTTAACCGATTCCGGCCAAAATCAATTGAACGTCTGTAAAGAAAAAAACAACATTAACAAAAAATTTACCAAACTAAAAAAACCTTAATATAAACAATTTCCCCACCACATACCAAGCATGTAAATCGAGCAACACAGTCAATCATAAATCATGAAAAAATTATCTACACGCTCATGTTCAATGATCTATCGATTCGTAACTTCAAAACACATCAATAAACAACCTAAAGTAAAAAGTCTAATTCAAATTAAAATCAAGAAAATGGAAATTTTTGAAAAATTATCTACCTAGCTCTCTACCGAATTATTACCTTGAGGAGGGAGAGTAAGATGGTGGGAGGGACACAAATAGAAATAGAGGGGGAGAGAGAAAAAGAGAGGGGGTGGGTTACGTGAGTGAAAGGAGGGCTTCGGGTTAAAAATTTTATTTTATCATTTTTTTGTTTTTTTACTTATAATTTGGTTTTATTAAATGTAAATTCAACCATTGGATGAGTGTTTTAGGGGTTAAATTTGGTGTGTTAGATCTAATGCAAGGGGACTACTGAAGTGGCACTAAATTCAACTGTAACCGTTCGAATTTAGGAGTGTCGATTAATATTTTTCTTATGCTTTCTTATAATTTCTAGAAAATTAAAATTGTAATTAATTAACTTTTTTCTTACAAATATTATAATATTAAAAATATAATAAATTATATTAACAACTTGTTATTTTAATAAAAAATTTAAAATCATGAAGTTGGTCAATTTGAGCATAAATTCCACGAAAAAGATTGTGTGGTGAAATATTTAGTTAAGTTAATGATACCTTATTTGTTAAAATAATCGAGGTCTAATGATTAAAAATTGTTAAAATTTGCATATAACATTTTCTTGTAACCATTTTAACATCCATGTGGTTGGATGGTCTAATATTATTCTAAATAGTAGGAACACTCTATGGTAAGAATCTCAACCCCTAAATTCGAATTTGTAAAATAATTCGAATAATCACATCCGTAATAGATTACTCAAAATAAATGAGATATAAATTAAAAACTAAAACCCTAATCGATACCCTAAAATTTAAATTTATAACCCCATGTAATCATACTACCTACTCTAATGTAGAGATTAAAAAACAAGTTAATTATTAGCTCACTAATATTTTGTCAAAAAATATAGTGAATGTAGTCAGTGGACTTGGAACGCGATAATTCTTTCATAATTTTTTAAACTTTTTTTTATAAATATATATTTAAATTTCACGGAAGTATCATAAAATTTAAATAAAAGTTCTTTCATCACATATATTTTTATACCATATAAACTTGTAGTTGGGATGAATGTTATTATTGTGTGTATACATATTTTTTAAAATATTCACTAATATTTAAATAGTTTAAATAAATTATTAAAAATTTTGAATATACTAAATACAATTGAATGTGGCCAAATTAGATACATACAAACGGATTTGTGTAGAAATATAAATTTCAAAATAGAGGGGAATTTCCACCAACTTTTGCCCCAAAAGTTTTAAAAGTTATAGGAAATTTCATGCCATTTCCAAATAATAAATTTGACGAAAATCGATTGAATTTAGGAGAGCCAAAAAATTCAATGCGGAAAATTTCATCCAATTTTTTTAAAGAATATCTCCTTGCTAACTAAAGGTAGTACATATGAAGATTATAAATGTATGTTGTTTTAAAACAAGCTAAGATACACTTTAATTTGCTTTTTTATGAAAATAGAATAGTCTTCGAGTTCATAATTTTGCATTTCTATATGTGATTAAATCATGTACTTATTCAATTACATATTAACTTAGGTGCGAATATTCTTGTAAATTCCATGTAGACCTAGCCGCATAAATATGACAATCTTCTAAGTTTTGTATTCATAGAAAATGATCAAATTATTTCATTGCAGTTGCAAGTTTTATGTATATGTTTTGTGTGAGTAAGTTGTATGGAATTACTTAAAAAAAACTCTTTCCCGTAATCTCCAACAATTTATTATACATTTAAATTCTTAGAAAGTTGTATTATAGATTTTGTGATTTAGAGATGACTTTCACAAAAATATGTTGCGATCAAAATTTTCTGGTATGACGGGAAATAATTGTAATCAATTGAGTCACTACAACATTTTTGCAATCATACAACTGTTTTTTTTCGTTGTTTGAAAGGTAGTTTTTCCGTTATCTATCCAACACTCGTGTGATCGAAGGTTGGACAACGGTTGTTAATACAGTTGTAATAAGGGAGATTCAACAACAGTGTTTAACACTGGTTACAATCTGGATGACACAACGGTTGTTTTAGAAAAACAATTGTTGGAACATTTTTAACATGACAGTTTTCTTAGTAATAAACAACGGTTTATTTACGTCAAGAGAAAGTTCTAAATTTTCTTTCCAATTTTAAATATCTTTTCCAAACAACAGTTATTTTATCCATTTATTATTTATATAATAGAACAACAACAGTTATTTTTAGAGGTAGTAATATAAGTATCTTTTAGACAACAGTTTTAGGGTGGTGTTATAATGCAAAAGAGATAACGAATTACTTTTCGGGAACCATTGAAGAAATATTTGTAACACAACAGTTTACTAAGTAATAGACAACAGTTTAAAAAACCATTATCTTATTAGGTATATGCATTTTGCATATCAATTTCATATTTAATTAAAACCAGCTGCATAAAAAACCACAAAAATTAGTCCCCTGCCAAAATAAAAATACCATAATCCATACCATAATCCAAAACAAAATCATACCATAATCTAGGCCCCCGCCAAAACAAAACCAATTCACTACCATACCATAATCCATACCATACCATAATCCATCCGTTCAACAATCCAAAACAACCAGATCTACCTACCAAACTACCAGCAATCCACCGAACACAAAATACATTATCGCAAGTCTACTTATCACCAACTACACATAAAACATCCACTTTACGATAAGTTCAAACGAGTCTACTTGTCAACATACGATAAGTTCAAACGAGTCTACTTGTCAACATACGATAAGTTCAAACGAGTCTACTTGTCACCAACTACATACATAAAACATCCAGTTTACGATAAGTTCAAAAGAAAAGAAATGCGAGGACCTAGCTTGCACAATGTTTCATAAAATATTTTGCAAACTCAACCCTGATCTCGTTGATGTCATCCTCAGTGTAAACCAGGTTTGATCTACGCAGCCACTGAAATATGATCCAAAATTTTGTATAAGTAACATGTTCTGCCCTTATAAGAGTAAATACAAAGTGGATGAAAAGGCCCATAGATAGTCAATTGTCACCTTATTAGCAAAGTCCAGCTCCTTATCATGAATGATTTCCATCATGTATCGCATCACAAACAGGCCACAATCCTTGTTCCCGGTTTGCACTGGAGCTCCCTAAAATATCAAACAAAAAATCATTTAAAATATCCAGTCTCCTTTAATAACATAATTAATATATGATCACAAAAATAAATAAATACCGCCATGTTCTCCCACAATACTTTCTTCTTCGGAACCTTTTTCAAATCCTCCTTGTACATTTTAATGGCACTGCAACCAAAACGAGATATATCAAAACACAAAATAACCACTACAAAATATGGTCGGACAAGATTTATAAGTTAAGACTTAATAATCAAATTTTATAACGTGAACTCTTACTTGTCGACAACATCCACCCATTCTCCATTTGCAATTCGGCGTTTAAGAGGGTCCATATAGTAGACTACCTCTGCGTCTGGATTGACAACTGTCAGGGTCCAGTGGTTGCTACAAAAAATAAACAGAGGTGCTTGTTAAATAGTAAAGCCTAAATTTGATGCTTTTTTGTCACTCAAACAACTTAAATATCATAAAAAAAAATTACATTTCTATTGAATTAAAATCAACCTAAAAATTATTTAAACTCACTATTTGTGAAAAATAATCTAAAATGTGATACTAGTAGAGTGTAATTTACTGTAATAAACATGATCAGGTATAACATCAAAAATTGAAGGCTCATACTGATAAAATTTTAATTCCAGTAAATAAATCAACTTTAAAACTGAACCTATACAATTATCATCAAATTTGAACTTGAAATATTATGAGGTTGAACTATACAATTTCCCCTGTCTGAGAAACAAACCTAACATCTAATAACAAAATCAATTAAATACTGTAAGCCATTTGATTACTTTTATATTAACTTCAAAACTGTCAAGGCATTTGATTACGTTTATACTGAACCAATGCAATTAATATAAATTTCAACAAATATTATCGAGTTTAACTATACAATTGAACCCATTCCTTACAAAATTAAAGCTAAATTCTTGAAAAAATTAATAAAAAACTGGCAAGGCTTAACAGCTTAATAGCTTGGGATAGTAAAAATACTTACACATCATTGTACGGCAGGAGAAAATGGTGCCCTTTCCTAGAATCTTTAAATCTTGTACACAATTCACGCGACCTCTGCACTGCACTGCCACATCCAATGGCACCGATTGTGCCTGGATCTACAAAGCTAATCATGTTGACCATCTTATGCTTCTTCACATATTCATTCAAGAAGCTACAAATTAAATTAAGCAGTCCTTAGTAAAGATTGTCATATTTATTCCAAGGCTATATACTCCGAAAAAAAACTTTGAATGAAAAGCTTACTGAATAAAAAGGCAAATAACAGAGCCGGCCATTTCACCGCCAGAGCACACTGCATGTATATCAGATAAGAACATGATTTGCTTCTTTGTAAAGCCAAATGCTTCTTTGCTTAGCTCAAAAGAAATTGTTCGGCCACCACTCAAGGCTTCCTTTGCCCATGTCCACAAACGTTTCATTGCAGAAGGATAATTCGGACCAATTTGAACAACAAGCTCTGGTTCAACATCTTCAATTACTTTATACGTCTTCTTCATTTTCTTAGCACGGGCTTTCTTGGTTTTCTAAAACAATTGCAAATAAAAATAATTAAAAAAACAGACTAAACAAACATATAGTACATATATTAACCATA
The DNA here is from genome assembly GCF_009905375.1 of Apium graveolens. Taxonomy (NCBI): domain Eukaryota; kingdom Viridiplantae; phylum Streptophyta; class Magnoliopsida; order Apiales; family Apiaceae; genus Apium; species Apium graveolens. Next base: position 99,788,664 of record NC_133656.1, read on the forward strand.
CTAAAAAAGCATTCTGACCTTGGCGGCCAAAACATGAAAAGTACTGCTATTGTTTCCTGCAATTATCATGTTTCTCGGCCATGCAATAAAAGTTCCCATGGCTTCTTGAACAGTCAAAATTTCATCCCCGATAGGGAAGGGAATCTTAGCATCTCCTTGAATGACTTTAGTGATAGACACCCTTGCATTCTTTTCTCCAAGACTTACTTCATGGATAGTCTTCTCATGTCCTTCGGAAATGCGTACTTCATCAATTGTTGCACAAGCAACAATGTTGCTCAACGATCCAACAGCCAATCGGCATACAGAACCACCTGAAGAATCCACTTTCATTTCCTCAACAGCCCTTCCATTATCATCCTCACCTGCCACCTTTTTATTATCCTCAAGCTCCACCGCTAAATCCACAAACAAATTATCTATCAATGTCACATTTTTATGATCACCTACAGCCACATCCACATCCACATTAACCCCACCCTTAGAGTGACAGCTTGCCTGCTGGGAATTTGGTTTCGGACTACCATCATATTATACACCATTTTTCGATGAATGTGCATTGTATTTTTCAAATTCAGCAGCCCAAAATGCATCTCTCTCTTTAATAATTTTTGGAGTCTCCTCTGCCATGTACTTTTGAATTGCCTCACGTACCCTTTCTTCCACTGTCCTCGCTTTTTTTTCCCTCGGAAGATCAAAATAAACCGACTGCTTCACATGAATTCCCTGACCACGTACTCTGCCTCCGTGCTCAGGCTTACCGAGCGCCATTGTTAACACATCATTAGTACCTTCAACTTTAAGCTTTCCTTCCTTAACCTCCTCCTTCATCTTTTTCTATATAGTAATTCTTTTTTCTTATGAATGAAAGTCTTTTTCAACTTTCAATAAAATAGTTTTACATTTATTTTCACTAAAATTATAATTCAACAATTCAACATCTAATTAAAATTAATGAATTTTGATTAGATTGACATCTTGAAACATAACTTTATAAAATAAAGTTGATGAAGAAGAAAAAATCAAAATATATTCAGAACAAAGTACGTCGTTACTAACATTCAACTTATCAGCTTATAAGTCGTAAATTCAACTTATAAGTAGGGTCGACTGATAAGGTGACTTATAAGGGGTTACGGTTACGATATAAGGATCACTAGGGGAGGAGAATTTATGATTATGCCTCCTGAGTTAGAGTCTGTCCCTAAATGCGGTTTAGCTTGGTTCACGTGGTTTGCAGGCTATTGTGTGAACCCGTAGGGTTTACCCAGTGCGCACCTGAAGGGTAGCGGCTGCGGGTTACCTACAATAAAAAAAATTATTCGGGGTTAAGATAGGGTTTAAAGTATAATGTTTAGAATAATTGATGAATATGCTTAATAAGAAAGATTCAATTAATATAAAAACACATCGGAACATCTTTTTCTAGAAAAGGTATCAATATTGTATATGATAATCATATTCATATTCGAAGCACATCCATATGTTTGGATCATTGAAAGGGTGATTTAAACATCCGTATAATTGGATCGTCGAAAATATTTACAAATTTAGAAAATATCGATAAACATGGAATATCAACTCCAAAAAGTCGAACTTATCGCTAGTGAGTTATATGTAACAGTTTACAAACAACTATTTAATCTAGTGTTGGGCAATAGTTTTTCAAAAACACTATTATGTAAAACAATATATAGTTCGGAACTCCCAATTGTCGATACGATCAAGTTGTAAAAACAAATAACAAACTAAAGATAATTAGATGATTTATTTACCGATCGTTTAACACTAATAATATAAAAAATATTGAAATTGAAAATGATAATAAAGACATTCTAAACGATTCAAACTACACTAATATCTATTAAAGAACATCTTCACAATTTTTCGTGTAATATAAATTCGATATTCTTATTACCGACATACTATTTCATTAAAATAATTTGTGATTATTTATTTTTTAATAAATTATATAATTTATTCCTCTATATTAATTTATTCAAATACATAAAATCCAAATTATTGTGGTCCTAGAGAATAAATGAATTAATATTATTCAAAATATTTTAATTTATGAGCCATGTATTTTTTATATAATAATTTAGTTGAGACTTAAACATATTATTAATTACTTTTTATTTCAGACATATATTTGTTCAGACATATGTATCTGTCGGAACAAGAACACATTTATTTACTTGGTAGTTAGGCCGTTCATCCATGTCCATGTGCTCTCAAATCCATAATACTCTCAAATCTATGCTCAAAATCGTGCTCATACCCTCAAGTCCTCAAATCTAGATATCAAATCCATGTCACATCAAGATTCCAAGACATCAAGATCTCGGGTTTTAAATTTATTTTCACACTTGAACAGGTAAGTACAGTCTTTTATGAAGTCGGGTTTATATGTACTCTCTTTTGAATTGATTTTGATGAATTCATTCTTTTGTGATTCTGAACTAGGGTTCATATTGATTTGGGGGAAATATAAAGACTTCACAATTCATTTTTAAGAAGCTATAAGGACAGGTAAGTACTTTAATTTATGCATTTGGGTTATATAAGTCCTCTGTTTTGAATTCATTTTGATGCCTTTTTTACTTCAATTAGGGTTCAGTTATAAAGATTTTGGGGAAATTTAAAGATTTCATAATTTAGTCTGAATTTGAGGTTCTATTCAGACTTTTAAAAGATGGATAGGTCATGGTTAAAAGCGGATAGAAGAACGAAAGAGTTCAAAAAAGGAGTGGAAGATTTGTTAATATTTGCATTTGAGAATGGTTATAATGCAGAAAAAATCAGTTGTCCATGTGTAAACTGCGCACATAGTAAATCATGGAGAGCGCAGATAGTTAAAAACCATCTTTTTCAAAATGGTATTGATCAAACTTATACACGTTGGATATGGCACGGGGAGAATAATTCTGTAGAAAGTTCTAATGAAATCGACACTTCGAAATCTATCAATCAAGGCACCTCAAGAATGGGTGAACGTGACGAGGACGACGACGATGATATGTCTTCTGATGAAAGTTCTGACGAAATCGACACTTCTGATTTCATTACCATGTTAAAGGTGAACATCAACCTCTTTATCCTGGATGTGGGAGGTACACTAAGATGAAAGCTCTGGTCCAGTTATACAACTTGAAAGTGAAGCATGGTATGTCTGATTCATGCTTCAGTGATATTCTGTTATTACTTGGCTCTTTACTTCCAGAAGGCAACAACATCCCTTCTTCCTTCAATGAAGCAGAAAAAACCTTATGTGCATTAGGAATGGGGTATGAAAAGATACACGCATGTCCGAATAATTGTCTCTTATACCGTGGCGATTTAGATGAAGAACAAACTACTTGTCGCGTATGTAAGGCCTCTAGATGGAAATTGAACAAAAAAGGAGATGAACTTGAAGGGGTCCCTGCTAAAGTTCTATGGTATTTCCCGCTGATACCAAGATTACGAAATTTATTCAATACACCTCACATTGCAAAGGACATGACGTGGCATGACACCGAGCGACAAAAGGATGGTAAAATGAGGCATCCGGCTGATTCAATAACATGGAAGGATGTCGACCAAAAATGGCCTGATTTTGCATCAGAGACTAGGAACCTTCGATTAGCTTTATCTTCCGATGGTTTCAATCCTTTTCATGGAAACCGTACTGATTACTCAAGCTGGCCTGTTTTGCTATCAATTTATAACCTTCCTCCATGGCTTTGTATGAAGAGAAGGTATATTATGATCTGCTTGTTAATATCTGGACCGACTGAGCCTGGAAATGATATCGACGTGTTTCTTTAACCACTAATAGAAGATCTGCAAGAGTTGTGGCATGGGAAACAAATGTACGACACTTATAAGAAAGAGTCTTTCATGCTTAGGGGCATTTTATTATGGACAATAAGTGATTATCCTGCCTTAGGGAACTTGTCAGGAAATGTTATTAAAGGGTATAATGCGTGTACTATTTGTATTGATGAAACGAAAGCTACTAGGTTGGTTAATTACCGTAAGACGGTGATTATGAGGCATCGAAGATGGTTGCCCCGTAATCATCCTTATAGAAGACAGAAATCAGCTTTTGATAACACTGTGGAGAAGGGGGTCGCCCCTGTTCCATTAACCGGAGAAGAGGTTTTTCAAAGAGTACAGCATTTAAGGGCCCATGTATTTGGAAAGAAATAACGGCAACCACGATGGAAGAAAGGTGAACCTAGACCTGTTTGGAAAAAGGTTTCAATATTCTTCCAACTTGAGTATTGGGAATTTTTGCCAGTTAGGCATGTTCTCGATGTGATGCACATCGAGAAAAATATATGCGAAGCCCTTGTTGGAACTTTACTAAATATTCCGAGGAAGACAAAAGATAGGGAATCTGTTCGTCTTGATATGGCTGAAATGGGAATAAGAACGGAGCTGAGACCTAAGACTCCTGGAAAGAAAGAAAAGGTACCGTTGGCATCATGGAACTTAACGCATGCAGAAAAAAAAACAGTTTGCTCATCATTTCTTAAAATGAAGTTGGCAGATGGATTTTGTTCAAATATTAAGAATCTTGTAAACATGGAAAATCTTCGGCTTGTTGGAATGAAATCTCATGATTGTCACACGATATTGCATCATTTGCTTCCAATCTCAATTCGATCAGTATTACAAAAACAAGTCAGGTGCACAATTATTAGGTTTTGCCTTTTCTTCAAGGCAATTTGCAGTAAAGTGATCAATGTAGACAAGTTGGAAAAAATGCAGAGTGAGTTAGTGGAAACATTGTGCCAGCTTGAAAAGCACTTTCCCCCTTCGTTCTTTGATGTGATGATCCATCTCTCAGTTCATCTCGTGAGAGAGGTTAAACTTTGTGGGCTAATATTCCTTCGTTGGATGTATCCCTTCGAGAGATATCTAAAAGCGTTTAAAGGATATGTACGGAACCCGGCTCATCCCGAAGGGTGTATTGCTGAGGCATACGTTGCCGAAGAGGCGGTGGAGTGTTTGGTGAATTTTGAAAAATCTACCGTAGGAGTGTCTCAAAATGCAAAGTATGAGCAGAATGCAAGACCTCTATTTGGTGCGACATTGATAAAGCCGAGCGATGAGGACTTGCATCTAGCACATTTGTGTTTTCTCCAAAATACAACTAACATTAGACCATATTTTGAGTAAGTTAGTGATATTTAAGTGTGTGTTATTTCATTATTTTATGCACTTTGATTATTATACTAAAGAAAGTGATTTTTCTCACAGCGAGCATATGGCATCTTTGATGACAAGATACCAACAACATGAAAATGATGAAGTCTGGCTTAAAAACAAGCAAAATGCAGAATTTCATAAATGGTTCAGGAAAAAGGTATAATTGTTATTTGAATAAAAACATCATAAATAGGCCTAGTTTATATTTTTTCCTGGTAAATGTATTTGTTATTTGTTTATTTAAGCAAACATCATAATTAATATTTATCAATTTGTTTTAAATAGATTCAATCAGAATTGTTAGATGACCATAACAACATACCTGAGGAGATAAGGTAGATTGCTGAAGGGCCCAACAAGAATGTCCCTACATTTAGCGGATATAGAATCAATGGTGTTACGTTCAGCACCAAGGAGCGTGATGACACTCGACAAGTTCAGTGTAGTGGTGTCTGTTTCGTTGCAGATACAATGTTTGTACAGGGTAAGGAGAAGAATATTGAACATACTTCACAGACCTACTATGGAGTTATAACAAGTATATGGGAGTTGGACTATAACAAATTTAGAGTCCCAATATTTCGTTGTAATTGGGTAGATATGAACCAGGGGGTTAAGGTAGATGACTTGGGATATACAATTGTTAATTTGAACAAATTAGGTTTTATAAATGATCCGTTCGTGCTAGGGAAACATGTTAAGCAGGTTTGTTACATTGATGATCCTCTTGAAAAACATTGGTATGTCGTGTTGAAATTACCGGAAAAGAACTGTTATGAACAATGTGACGATGAAAATGATGGATCAGTAGAAATAGAACTTGAGAATGAGCTGCACTTGCCAATGTTTCCCAATGTTGACGAACTTGATGAGGAAAAAGCTAGTTATATGCGGGACGAAGATGAATGGATTCAACTCCCATGATGGTAAAAATTACCTTCTTTTAAGTTAAATTGTCTAGAAAATTACCCCAGCATGAGTTACCTCTCTGCCTTCTATAATTTATTTATTCGTAAATCTTTTTTTATTTCTCGAATTATTATTTGCCAAAATTTGATAATTTTAATTAATCAGTGTCAATTACGATTATTGTTTTAATATATATGAAGTTAGCAGTTTTTTTAATTTTTATAAATGATTTATCATACTGGAATTTGTCATTTTCTAATTTATCGCTCCCTTTTTTCTTGATTGTTTGGACTGTCTGGCATTTATATGTTGGATTCAGTGTCATCTAATTATTGGACAGTAGTGTTGATGGGCCATAAACCCTGTTAATCTTAAATTTGTAACCATGTTCAGTTTTTTTATTTTTCTTTCAGTGACCAATGTGATTATTGATCCGGATTTCATTGTTCCCCATTTTTGCCCATTTTTGTGGAAAAGCCTGTTTGATTGCATTATTGGTTTTATGGACATGCCTAATTAAAACTGTTGGTCGCTTGTCAAGGTTTTGGTTGGAATTCTGATCGAATAAGGTGTTCATATATGATACCCTGCTTCTTCTCTGCCAACAACTTGTTACTGGGGGTGGAGGGTTACCAGCACCTTCTTCCACTGTCTTCAGCTGGAGGAATTTGGTCCAAGTCAACTGGTGACGATTAAAAAATGGGAACTTACTGCCAATGAAAAGACCCTGCTCTAGCTGCAGAAAAAGTCAAGAACACGGGTATTAGAAAGACACAGCGAGGAAGAAAATACTCAGTAATCATCTAACATCAACTCATCAAGTTTCTTCAAGAAATACTCTTGATATTTTACTTATTTATGAACTTTTATCAATTTGCTTACCTGGAATACATTTCTTTCACCCACAATTGCTCCATTGACAAACTTTGTGTTGTCTCTTGTTATATTAGCCTGTAAGAATGCCATTCGGTCAATGCCAGTGCCACTGAGGGTTGTCGGAGGTCCATCAGCACTTACGCCTCCACTTGGCAACACCCTTTGCTCAGCTGGACTTATATTACTACTTTCATCTCGTGTTGTTATCTCTTCCATCACAATTCCATAAGTGAACTTGCTTTGACGAGTGAAATTCTGCAATAAGTAATTATTTGTTGGGTGTGATAAGTAAGCTTACATAACATCTTAATAAGTAATTTGGTTTGTGAATTATCCAATTGAAATTAGTTGTTGACTTGAGGAAATATTCTGATTTGCCAACTTGATTGAGGGTTTTTTTCTAGTCTATATTGGTTGGATGATATTTTGTTAGGTAGTCATTGGTTGGCTACTTTTGGATTAATTTTCTGGGGATTTAATATATATACAACTCATTTTTTTCATTTTAATATTACTCAGAGACAACAGTTTATAGATAATCTATTAAACCATCTTCTACCTAGAGTTTAGACAACATGCATGAAGAACCAAACCATTGTGTGTTTAAGTTTCTAACAAGTTTTTTACATCTCAAACCGTTGTCTATTAGTTGATAGATGAAAAAAGTAAACTGCTGAGTTGTTAAAATTTTGTGGGAGATTAAATTAAAATAGGAGGGAGAATGAAAAATAAATAATTCAAAACAACCTCTAAAAGTATCTTTTAAAGTGTGGTATTTAGACAACGCGTTATAAATCCGTCGTGTAAATCTTATAAATATAATGCTTTAAAACACCATTATCTGTGGCCTTTCCTTTTAACAATGGTATAAACGCACAGTTGTTTGATTTTTAATGAGACAAGGGTAAGAATAAGCACTTGTCCAAATTACACAACATAAGCAGCAAAACCATCGTCTTAATCTGATAAATGGTTGTTATTTAACAACAGTTCTAGCGTGTTGTCTTAGTATTCTAAGACAACCTTTTAGTTTGCACACTGTTGTCTGATTCCATGGGAGGGCATAACAAAGACAACAGTTTTTGAACTAATAGATAACTATTGTCTGTCCTTAAGCTCACACAACTGTTTTTTTTCAAAATCATTTCACCGTTGTTGTATTTTTTAGGACAACGGTATTTTTTTTAACCGTTGTCTTTCAACCGTTGTCTGATTGCATTTTTCTTGTAGTGAGTATTCAAACAAAGGTAGGGTCTTTCTAGTGTGTGTCAATGTAACAAATACATTTACATGATCAGATAATTTTTATGAACGAGAGCCATTATTATTAATGAGATTAGAGCTAATAAAAAATTTAAGTTGCTAATGTGCGTCGGCATGGAGACAAACAAGAAAATCGATTTCGGTATTGTAAGAATCTCAAGATTTTTGAAAGATTATGGAATATGGATACAAAGAACCATACATGTTATCTTACCGTAATAACTAAGACTTTGAAGGGAAATCCACTAACAGTTAAGAAGACTCTCTTTTCTATTAATCAAGTGGTGAATAGAGTAATTTTCTAAAGGATTTCTATGATATATCAACATTAAAGCTAACAAGAGAAACTGTAAGTAATTCCTAGAAAGCTCAAGAAAACCAATAATGAGAATATACTAGTTTTGTGTTCGTTTAATCATAAATATGAATATCTCATTAATATTTTATTAATGTGTAATATTAAAGTAGGTTAGTAAAATAGGAAATAAGTATATAAGTACATCTAAGTAAACATGTAAATATATAGAAAGTACAACTAATTTTTACAAAATTTAAATATGTTAATAATTAAATAAGAAATAAGTATACAAATGCGTATAAATAAACATGCAATGCTTAGAAGTACAACAATGACCCCCCATTTAATTGAACCAACACACTACTTTCCTATTCATTATTAAATAATTAAGTATATGTCATGAGTTGCATAGATGATAAAAAGGGTGTATATAGTAAATATGATGTCGTTATTTTCCTAGAATGAAAACTAATACGAACCCATTATATTTTCCCTTATTGCATGAAACTCTAAACCATTTTACAAAAGTTCAATAATTACTATATAAGTATTCTTTAAATAATCATTTACTTTTGGGTAAATAAATTAGAAAAATTATTTAGGTTAGATTTCAAAAAATATAGTCCTAAAACTGTAAATTTATTAGTTAGATTACATTTAATCAACAACTAATTTGAAAGAGATAAGACCACATATAGACTATATATAACATTAATGTGTTATCCTAATTACCTATATTTGCAAACTTATTTAATTTATTTTGTGTGTTCTTTATATGTATATTTTTTGCTCCTCTTTATACATATATATGCATTTTTATTTATATATATATATATATATATTTATAGGTATTGTGTGATATATAGAGTAAATGAATGTGACTGTCTTAATTTGTTTCAATTGTGTTGTTCATATGATTTTTTTTATGTGTACGGTGTATTCATGTTTATACATATATATGTATAAGTATGATGGAGAAGGAGAGAATAAACGTGGCTCTCTATAGTAAACTAATAACCGAATGTGTTTTTCATCTATATTTTATAAAATTTTTATGAACTTGGTAAGAGTTAAATCTCACTGTTATATGTTCTTCAAAGGCTTGAGTTTTTTGAGCTTCATTAGTTGTTATTGTTCATTTTTTATGATTTAATATGAATAAAATATGTAAATTATATAATTATTAAGTTGTATTGTTATTTTGTGTCATGTACATCAAGTTTCGATTATGTATACATATGTTTGCGTAAGAGCTAGAGGGGGGTTTATTTGCATCTTTATTTGATATGGGTTTAATGTTGTTAGTTCTCTATGAGTTGTATTTATGAATACTAGTTAAGATTTCTAAGTTTAATCGTATGATATGAAATGAGAGTATGTAGAATTTTATCAATGCTTTTGATCTTGTTTTATTACTTTTTCATTATTTTGACGATTTATCTGACTTAGAAATTATGTTTTTTTTTGTTATATTTAGTATCTTGCATGAATGATATCTAATTACTTGGAAATATTTTCTAATTACTTTGTAGTATGCAGGGAAAATGCTAATCAGAGACATGGGACGTGGTCGTGGACTTAGTCGAAGAACTTGTGCAATTTTACGAACACCTAGTCTACCTTCTCCACGCAATCAGAACACCCGTAAGATTACCAAAAACACTTGTAAGACCAATATAGAGACCCGGGCATGGAAATGACCTAGATCACATTCCGATCGCAAGTTTAGGGAAAAGAAACCAAGAACACCATGCCGCATCAAATTCCAAGTGGGCCAGTAATTATGTATATATGTTTATCGTATAAATCTCATTCAACTTCAAAATGTATGTGAAAAATATGAATAAGATTAGCTCATAGATTATCTCATAGATTATGAAGCTTTTGTGTTTATGACTGACTACATTAAAATTAATTTTATAGTATACACAATGATACAACAGTGAAGATATTGAATGCGACTATTTGTTCAAAATGGGCAGTTGGGCATACACGTGTATTGCCATTCTTGCACAAAATTCGAAATGGGCTGAAGAAGTTACCAAGAAGTTTGTTGTATGTTATTTTTATTTTTATAATTATGTACATTACACACACCTAAGTTCTTTCTATTAATTAAGGCATTTGAAGATGCAAAAACCCGAAAAGGCTAAAGAGTGTTTAGAATTATATGTCAAAAAGAGTATTAAAAAATTGGTCAATCAGTTCTCCCTCTCTCTCGATGAGAGTCGGCCGCCCCATCTTCCTTTAACCCTAATCATCACCCCTCCTTCTTCACCCTTCTACCCATCTTCATCTCTATCTTCATCCTCTCTCTTCATCCATACAACATTTTTATCATTTGTTTTTAACTTCCTTTCAATAAATATTGGATTCTGTTCAAAAATTCGCTTCTTTTTCGTTTCATTTAATTGAGTTATTATTTATAGATGGTGTCCGGAAGGTAGATAGTTGGGGTGCTTTTGATACGGTAGTGAAAAGCGCATGTGCTCACCTCTCACAAAATATTTTTGTTCATAACACGAGGGCCCTCTCAGTTTTTGCAATTGAGTCCTTTGAACATTGTACGATCCATGGAATTAATGTGAGGGCAATTGTGAAACTACTGTTTTCGGTGGAGATGCAGGCTGGATCGCTCGAGAAACCATTATCTTTATTTTTAATTTTCAGAATATTTGTATTCAGTCAGTTAAGCAATCCGGAAACAAAGAGGCTAATTATTTAGTTCGTCTATTTGTTTTTCAACCTGGTTGCATGATGAATTGGGGGTTTGTATCGATTGAATTTTTTTCATGTTATTAATGAAATATGCTATAAATTTGGAAAAAAATAAATAAATAAATTGGTCAATCAAGAAAAGGGGTGGTTCGAAGAAAGTGTAGAGTTTTCCAAGAATGCTATAGACATAGGCATTTTCATCATTATTTCACAATGACATAGAAGAATTATAAGCTAATTAATGATTATATGATTTTTATACTCTCGTGTGAAAGGATTTTCGCATGGCCTACAACCTTAATTACCTATTATATTATAATTGAAAATGTGATCAAGAGATTCTCAAATTCATTTATATTTTTTTATCCCTATATAATATTAATAATTTTATTTTTCTAATCTTTTTTTACATAATTAGATGTTATTGGTGCACTACTTATCATTTTTTTTTCTCATTTTCTTTTCATTAAAAGCATTTCTTTGTGATTACATATTGTTTTTGTTTACATTTGAATTTAATTGTGGATTAGCAATTTATTTTATATATTAAATTTTGGGTTCTTTGGAGTTTATTTTTGTTTTGGATGATTGTTGGCCAACTAAATTTATTTTAAATTTATCTCCACACGTGCTAGGCTTTTAAACACATACAAAACAATACTTATAAGTAAAGTAAAATTAGTTTGAAATTATTATACAATTGATATATTACATATTATATAGACTTTGCTTGATAGAAATGTTGGATAGATATTATTTAAAACTTTTGTCTATATAAAGTAATTGTTACTTATTTCAATTTTAAAAATTTAATTTATAGTTAATAATCAATAAAAAGATGTTATGGCTATATAATTTATATAAAAGTAAATGAAATAAACTCTTCTTTGTTGTAGTTTTGAGTAATGTATACAAGAGATAACTAATATTATCAATTTAAGATATCTTCATATAGATCCTCACAAATTTAACAATATTTGATTAATAATAATTAACATGATACTAATTTATCTATTATTTCCAAACGGGTTACTACGATTACATTGCTTGAATTTAAAAGATAATAGATAATAAAAAAATTAGTACAACAAGGACAGTGACAAAGAGGATGACTACCACCTCCTTGGACAATCAGATGACACCCTCATTCGAATCAGATGACCTAATACGAGACATGAGACATGGTTTATAGATGGTTTATAGGAAGAAGGGGCAAAACAGACGGAGACAGTGGGGTCAACTGTGATGGCTGCCGCACTTTTTCGAGTTTTGAGGCTAGATTATGCGGAACTCCCTTTAGTCCCAACTGTGATAGGGTGATCTTTCCTATCACCTCCTGTGCAAAACATTACACTATTTTAATAAAATTAAATAAAAATCAATATAAAAGAATCAAAAATAGAATTAGTATGTATACCTCCCCGGATCTTTGATGTATAATGAACAATCCCTGGTAAAGCTACACATATGAAAAAATTTAAGGATTAAAAGTGCCAACCTATAATAAAAAGCAAATCAAAATCTTATTTATTAGAAATTAGTTGTACCTTTAGCACAAAGACCCTGATGTCTTCCCGGGATCCGCTCTCCTCACCATCTTTGCAGCTCAATTGGTTGGTCATATACTAAATTTTGAAGTTCTGGAATATGGTAAGATTGGGGCGGCCGTCAAGGAATTATGGATTATGGAGTATGTGCAACACCCTTAAGTTTATATAGGCGCTGGTATATAAAACATTAGAAATTTGTAGGAAATTTCTTAGAAATTTCTTTACTAATATTCTTCAATCAAGTAATTTTTCCATTTGTCTATTATTTTTTTAGTTCATATTCTTTGTAAGGTTTAAAAACAAAGAAATAACTTTTTTGTTTGTTTTTTATAGTTGTATGATAAATATCAAAATAAAATATTTATTAAATTTATTATTTTATTTGGTAATCCAAAAACACAATTACAAATGATAAATTTTTGAATTTTGTAATCCGTGCATATTTCCCACTCTCTCTGTCTCAATTCTATACATTTTCAAAGTGACTCAAAATTGTAAAATTTTATTATATAGAAATTAACTACTCACTAGTTATATATATATATATATACAAATAATCAAATAGAAACTAAAATTAAAATAAAAACTAGCTTAGATCAATCTAATCCAAGGGCCCTAGATGTAGTACACACTATATATATGCTCCCTCCTACACATAATTCCAGTTTTTCCCCTCGATTTTTTATTTAATTTTTCCAGTTAATCGGTGAACTTTTTTTGAAATCCGACTTCACTGTATTTTTCTCCATATGTGCCATGTTTTGACGTGATTTAACAAAAAAATTATTTTAGTTTTTAGTTTTCATTATAACGAGGTTTGTATTAGAGTAGCCCCTATATATATATATAATATTAATGAGTACCATTACTTTACTCAATTTTCTTACTTTTTTTCTTCAAAATTACACTATTTCTTAATACCAAACCATATGTATATATTTCAAAGGGACCGAGAGAGTAATATTTAAAAGTTCTACATGAATCATTCAAATTTGAATTTTTAAAACTAATTTACTTATTTTTTATGAAATATGTATTTCTAAATTAATTAAGTTAAACAATTTATAGGAGTAAAGAATTGGTACTAAATACAACAATTTTTTTTCAACCACATTATGTAATTTATAAAAAAATATCTTAGTGCAAATATATTATATTATATAATTTCAAATAATATATTAGTGTTTTTCCAAAAAATAAAATGGTGTAATACAAAAATGATCAAAATAGACTATTTATGACCATTTTCAACAATATTTCTTATGAAGTTGGTCGGTTACATTGTGATCCGATATAATTGATGAAAATATTTCTTTGTTTGTCTATAAACATGAAAAAGACCAACAAACCAAAGTTGACACGGACCACCGTGACATCCTAGTCAACCTTGACACGTGGCACATACATGCCAAGTAGGAAAAACGGGGACCAAGCAAAGGTGAATTGTAGATTTAAAAGTAACCAAAAACTTGGTCGGTTATCAAACTTTATTAAACATTCACGTTGCTCCCATGTAAATGGGTGGGACCAATACTCAAGAAAATGAAAAAGTTATTTATTACCTTTTTGATCCGTAATGACCATTATCATAGATCGAAAAGTCATTTCCGACTCAGACTCATCCAATTTGACATATTTGGTCGTAAGTTAATATAGGTGAAATTAATACAAACAGGTATTTAGAAAGTACACAAGTGAGATATAGACATCATAAGTTATATTCTAATTAATGATTATATGATTTATAAGTTCTCCTCTAAAATGATTTTTCCATGGCCTCCAACCTTAATTTCCTATTATATTATAATCACAAAATATGCTCAAAAGATTATAAAATTCATTTATATTGTTTTTGGCCCTTTTTTTATTAAAAGCATTTATTTATGACCTATTGTTTCTCTTTTTCTTTTAATTACAAGTATTATTAGTGACTACATATTGTTTTTTATTACATTTGAACTTAGTTGTGGATTAGTTTTTTTTTTGAAGTTCGCTTCTTCCGGTTTTTCCATCATCCAAGTCATGTTCTACATTCTTGTTAAACTGCGCTTCTAATTCACTCTCACGATTATTTACCTTTGTACTTAATTCTTGCACATGTTGTTCACTAGAAACCTTAGTTGACATCGAAACCAACTATGTACATTTCCACTAGCCAGTTTGGTGTGTGGCTCTTTCCATCAAAATCGTCTGCATTTGTCCATCTCTGACTATAGCTTTTTCAACGTTGGAGCCATCTCCTCGTTGTTGGAAGCGTTACCTTCTGTGTTTATCGGGTTTCGTGGTGGTTCGCTGGTGGAAATGATGTAGGTCTGTAGAAATCCTTAGCAATTTTCCACATACGGCGCCAATTGTTTTTACCAAATTTATGTGTGTTAATGCTAATAATATATTTATAAGTTTTTAATGAAAGAACTAGAATTATAACGTAATAAAAATAGCAACACTACACCATATAAGGCCTATCGCAACACCCTGTTTAAAGAATGTTACCTAATATGTTACCCTAGATATGGTACTAATCAGATAATCTAACATTGTGGTTTTTATGTTACCTAAGCCAAAAACCTGATGTTGCATTAGGTACAAAGTGTTGCAGCTTGGAACATTTTTGTCAAAGTGTTACTTTAGAGTATTAAAACATAATTTTAATATTTTTTAATATTAAATATTAATTTTAATTCATTTTTCAAGAATCTTAGCTGATATACTAATACAAATTTAATAAATGAGATATATGGTACACGGATATTTTTTATAACAAAAAAAATATAAAAATGTAACATACGAATTTATATAAAATATTAAAATATGTAAAAATTGTATAATTATTTGAATATTAATTATTACATAATTGTTGCAGTTTGGACCTGAACATATATCCAAATTTTGGACCTGGTAATTCGGAGAGAGAGGGAAATTTTGGGTAAAAAGCTGCCCAAATTTTTTGGACAAATTGAAAAATTTGACATCTCCCTCGTTACACATCTTTCTCAGTCCGCATCTCATTCTCTCTCAACACACACTCTCTCTGTTACCCATCTCTCTCAGCACGCTCTCTCTGTCTACTCTGTCGCTAATCTCTCTCTACCACTCTCTCTACCACTCTCTCTCGCTGCCATTTTCTGACCATAATCTTACTATCATTCTTATTGTAGTACATCTATTGACCCATCTCTGTCTCTCTCCAACTGCGTTGTCTCTCTCCCAACCCCGATTTCTCAGTCCCAGTTCTCACTGCCTCGCTCTTTGTTATTCACACCGACTATATAATTAGATCATTGAGTCTTCAAATTAATTGATTCAAAGCTACGGTCGTGCCTAATTTGAAAACTTCAAATTAGGGCTTCTTACAATTGGGATTTCAAATTTTTAGTTTAAAATAGGGCCTTCAACTAATTTTATGCCTTTGATTTCAGGTCTTCTTTGGTAGAATTGGAGCTTTGGAGTTTCAATTTTAGGTATTTTGATTATGATTTTTGGTATTTTTGGGCCTTTTTTAAATGTTGGATACATCAACATATATGTTTGATTTTAGAACACTGCTTATAAGAGACTAGTTGGTAATCCTTTGTCTGATGATGTAAAGTTTGCTTAATATTTTGATTTAAGGATTGCTTGTTTCTTTTTAATTTAAGAATATTTTTTGTTTTTTAATTTAAGTGTATGTGATCGGAACACCTGTGTCCTCTATGTCTTAATAGTCCCAATAAGGTTATAAGTAACATACATAATTGTATAAAAAAAGATTAAGCATGCGCTATTTACATTTCAGTTACACATGGTAATTTAGAGATCAATAATTTGTATATCAAAAATTCAAAATGATAGCAAACGATATCTGAAATGCTTGATGCTATCTTACCTTTTTAGAATATTTGATTGTAAGTGTTGCCTGTAATATAAGGTTTGTTTGAATCAAGATTGTTTTACTCAGAAGTTGTTCTTTTATTTTAGAAGTTGGTTTTGATGCAAATTGAATGTTTAGTCCTTTACGCTGTCTCTGTATTATTTCTCACATACTTGATGTTTTCTAAAATATGATATCTATGCAAATGACTACAAATATTGTGCGTTTAGTTGACTTCAGTTCTAACATTATATAGATAAACCAGTCAAGACCATCCCAAACAAATAAAAGAAAATGAGTTTATGCTAGTACAACTAGTAATGTTCCAGAAGCATCAAAACCTCATACAGAGATGCTCTGTGTGTGTGACCGCGAGAAACGAGCACGTAAGAATGCACTGCAGTTGCTTTCCGTTATATATCAACTAGAAGAAAGGGTAACAGAATATGATTCAGATAGATTATTACTATTTCTTCTGCTGGATGTAGCTCTTGAAGTTGAATGTTACCCACTTCAGAATAGGTTTTAATATGCAGGTTTGTGGCATTTCAGTATGCTAATAGTAGAAGTGTAGAGCAGTTATCAGAAGCCTACTGTTTCAGACTTCAGACTTAATAGAACAATGTAAATTCACGGATTTACTTTGAGAAACAGGGCATGTTGAATCATAATTTAGACGTGGTATATTTGTGTGTGCAGTGTGTAATATGGACGCCCTGGTGTGCATAACCTTGATTTGCATATTATTTACTGATCTTGTTTTGTATATTGAATTTAGACTTAATCAATCTCATGGCTGATGTTGTTGAGCAAGATGATTTTAATAAAATGAATGCCAGAAACATTTTTATGGTTTTTACACCAAACATGACTCGGGTATTTTAGCTCGATTTCA
This sequence comes from Apium graveolens, assembly GCF_009905375.1. NCBI lineage: Eukaryota > Viridiplantae > Streptophyta > Magnoliopsida > Apiales > Apiaceae > Apium > Apium graveolens. Next base: position 99,806,222 of record NC_133656.1, read on the forward strand.
GGTATAAAAATTTAATTAAAAGTTTGGTGGTTCTGATTTATTAAGATTTGAGTTGCAGCAAATTCATTTATTCTTGATGTTCCTCAAGATTCCCCAAGCTCTCAGGTATATTCAATTAACTCGTTACTCGCGTCTTTTTTGATGTAATTGTGGTAATTGAAAAGTACGTACTTTAAAGATCACTTTTCTTACAAATGTTCTATAATTTTTCAGGGACCTTTTGCTCTCTGCCGAATAATAAAAAAGAATGAGCAAGGAATTAGCATGATCGAGATAAAATGCACACTACTAATGTTTAAAATTAGACGACTGGCTTGCTTAAATGTTTCAAACCTGACCCCTTACACTGCCATCTGCTGGATCCATCATATATGTTAGTTGCTTGTATTAGTTACTAGCTTGTTTTCAAAGACCCCCTGTTTGTTCTACTTCTAGTTTTGTTCTAGGGTCGTAATCTTTGTACTTGGATACTTCTGACTTCTATTGGAACCCTGAACCATTTTGTTGGTCTTAACACTGCTTCAATTGTTACTTAACTCAGGATTCAGCACATTAATAGTATTTGCAGAACATGCTCATTACATATATCTATACAATACATTATGTGATGTACCTTGATTGTGCAGAACATGCAAAACCTTCGAATAAAAAAAAATATTAACATTTTGTGATAACTGCCTTCTCTTCCATGCCCTGGACTTTTATCCCCTACTCTGATTTTACTTCCTGCCAAAATTTGCTCAAGACATTTGGATTTAAGTTTGTATACTGTATGTACATAGGTTGTGTTAAAAATGTTTGATATTTCGACAAAGAAAAAACTTTCTGTATGTGTTTGTGAAGTGCAATTTAGTCTTTAATTAATTATGATATCTATTTAAACTCTTCATCATTTTACCCTCCTGCATTCTCATCTGAATCCTGATTAATCAACAATTATCTTACCCTTGCATCTGTTAATAATTACAGGTACACATTCAGAGTCTTGAAGACAAGGTGGTCTCCCTACATTTCTTTGAAGAGGGTTCTTCCCCCTTCTTACCCTGGCCTCACCGCGGAACTCATGACAGCTTACGAGCAATTACCCAAAACTAAGAACTTTGAGGTTGTGCTCTTCTATGTCTATGACACGGCAAGTACTCTTGGTTGTACAAATGAAGATACATTCTGGAACAAATTCAAGACAATGCCTTAGTTGGTGATCCCGTTTAAAGACCCGACCATTAAGAAGTTAAAGAGGATCTGCCACTATCCCGAAGATTTGGTAGGGCTGGCTCCAGATCCCGGACTTGTTATAGTTGGACCTCGAGGGGAATTCTGCGAACCATATGCTGCCGATGTTTTTATGAATTCTGGAATTCCAGCATACCCATTCAGTTGCAAAAAAAATGGTTGATTTGGTGGCTGGAAAAAGCAAAGAGTGTGAAGTTGGACATGCTATGGGATTCCAAAACTGTCCTCAGACGAAGAGATAAATCTGAGGCAAGTTCTTTCAACATTTAATGCATCTTTAAAACTGTCAGATTCTGTATCCTCTTGAAGTTTGTTCTCCGTTCTCTTTCGTTAATCTAGACAAGTTCCCTCTATTCTAAATTGGTATAAAATCCTGTTGCAACTTGCAATTTCCTTTATTTTTAGCGGTACACAACTTGTTTACAGTCCATCACTTGTTGCGATTATGTTGATCCTCTGAATGAACTTTTATCCGTTTTCTCTTTATAGGTTGAATTCTCCGAAGTTGTTGGGAAGAGAATTATACTTCTTATTGGGATTAGTTGGGTTCGAGTTGCTGCAGATTCCCTTTCAATTCTAAAGTCGAAGTATAGCATGTTGAAGGACACAGATGATGACTTTGAGGTAATCCAAATCTTCGACTTGAGTGAGCTAGCTTATTACAAGGAGCATGTTGCAGATCTACCATGGCTTGTACATCATTTAGGCTCACATCAGCTATCATTGTTACTTCCTGCTTCGAACCGTGCTCTGCTTATTGCCTTCAATCGCCATGGACAAGTTGTTAGGAGGGCAACTACTCCATGCTTTAAAGTCAGAGTAGATGCAACATTCCCCTTCTATGCTGCTGGTGATTTGGAAGAGGAGGTTTATAGTGAGCTGTACATACGCTTTAATTGATATTATTGGCAGGAGGATAATATTTTTCATGATTTAAGCACGGAGAGTGCATAATTGGGTGCTCGTCGAATAGGTGTATTTGGAATACCCCCTATTGGATGTCTTTCATCATAGAGGACACTACAAGGAGGAGTGCAAAGACAATGTGCAGAAAATTACAATGAACTAGACTTGTAATGTTTGTATTTAGTAGATTAAGAAGTTTGGGATGTATTAGATATAGTACATTTAATTGCACATCGGTTTTATGAAATTGTATTGTTGGATGGATCGTTTAGTTAATGAATTTGTTTTTGGGATTGCATAAATATTAACAACAAATTTTCATTTTTTTTATTAGCAAAATGTTACATATGCTTTATAAAATGTTACAATAACAAAAAAATGGGACCCATATTCCATGTAATAACTGTGGGCCCTAATGTGGGTCTCACTTTTTTAAAAATATTTTAGAACTTTAAGGTAACATAAAAAACAAGTTACAACTATCTCTCTTTCTGTTGCATTAGCAAGTTAAGGCAACATATAAACAAGTTAAAACACGATGTTGCCTTAGGCACCAAAGATGTTACCTTAGACCCCTAAGGTAACATGAAAAAACCTATCTTTAAGAAAATGTTACCTTAGCTTAAAAATGGGGCAAAAGCAACATATTTACCACCTAATATAACGTTTTTTTGGTGTTACAGTAGGCATTTTATGGTGTAGTGCAAGTAAAAAACACCACGATTTGGTGAGGCGGAAAATCCCGTAAAGGATCAAAACCGCAGGTGGGATTTGTAGCCCAGCCTAAAAGAGATCCACTATATCAAAATAACGTAGCTGAATTACAATGTAAGAAGTAGTGTATTTTTGTGTTCTACTAGAAGACTTGCTCTAGTCTATGTATTTTCTACTATTTATCCCCCTCTAATCTTCATGCCGTTGTCTCTCTTTTTTATTTGAATTGCCTTCTATCCTTTTGTTAGCTATTTTTTCTCTTCCCATCTCTCTTACCATCTTCCACCTTCTTCTCCACTTTTTTGATGCTTATCTCCTATTTTTCAGGTTTGTTATTGAATCCTTCTACACGTCTTTGGCTCTCTTCTTGTAGCTGTCTATGTCGACATGTCGCATGCAACTTCTAGTCGTCATGTCGTAGAAATACTTGATATAACAAATAGCAAGTACGTATCTTATTGTCTCCATGCGTACTACTGGAGCAAAATTTTCAGTTAAATTAATTTCTGGTTGCTGAGAAGTACCCCTTAGATACTAATCTTGCTTTGTGCTTTTGGACTGTTCCATCTTTATTATATTTTGTCTTATAGACCCACTTCAGTCCTATGACAACTTTATAGACTCCTAATTACTTTTGGCTGATAGCCAGGGCCACCATGTGTTAGATAGTTCAAGCATTCTTGTTTACATATGTAACAAATACATTTACATGATCATATAGATTTTTATGCACGAGAGCCATTATTATTAATGAGATTAGACCTAATAAAAAATTTAAGTTCATATTAAGCAGGGCATATATAGCTTATACAGATAATTAATCAGATAATTCCAATAAACATTATAAAGAATGCTTAGATTAGACTTCATGTGATTTTTTAAAACCTATAATGTACAGACCAGCTCTGATGAAAATTTGCAAGATATACCTGAACGACTTTGCAGCATCAACAATTCCACTAATGTACACATCAGATGGAAATATCTGGAAATGAAGAGCAGAAAATATTAGACAAAGGACAAAGTATAAGCACTTGTAGCTTAATGACATGCTTGATCTAAAGTTAGAGGATTGAGCAGATCACTGACTGAAAACTGATCACGTCACAAATGGCTAGTACATGAACGAAAAAAATTAGTGTGAGAGAAATAAATGGAACAGTAGGTTTTTTATGCCTGTTTCAATATAGTAATTAGTGACTAATTAATCTATTAAACTATTCGCGTGAAACATGTACAAATATATTTTTTTCTTTGGTTCCTTTTGTTGTGTCATGTGTGTTTACTGCATACATATAATCACATACACAATTTACAATTCACGAAGAAAAATCCTTTCCCATTACCTAATTACTTTTTTGAGGATTACATAAGCCTCCTTATAGACTCCTAATTACTTTTGGCTGATAGCCAGGGCCACCATGTGTTAGATAGTTCAAGCATTCTTGTTTACATATGTAACAAATACATTTACATGATCATATAGATTTTTATGCACGAGAGCCATTATTATTAATGAGATTAGAGCTAATAAAAAATTTAAGTTGTTAATGTGCGTCGGCATGGAGACACACAAGAAAATCGATTTCGGTATTGTAAGAATCTCAAGATTTTTGAAAGATTGTGGAATATGGATACGAAGAACCATACATGTTATCTTACCATAATAACTAATACTTTGAAGGGAAATCCACTAACAGTTAAGAAGACTCTCTTTTTTGTATGGAGTAATTATCTAAAGGATTTCTATGATATATCAACATTAAAGCTAACATGAGAAACTCTAAGTAAGTCCTAGAAAGCTCAAGAAAACCAATAATGAGAATATACTAGTTTTGTGTTCATTTAATTATAAATATGTATATCCCATTAATATTTTATTAATGTGTAATATTAAAGTAGGTTAGTAAAATAGGAAATAAGTATATAAGTACATCTAAATAAACATGTAAATATATAGAAAGTACAACTAATTTATACAAAATTTAAATATGTTAATAATTAAATAAAAAATAAGTATACAAATGCATATAAATAAACATGCAATGCTTAGAAATACAACAATGACCCGCCATTTAATTGAACCAACACACTACTTTCCTATTCATTATTAAATAATTAAGTATCTGTCATGAGTTGCATACATGATAAAAAGGGTGTATATAGTAAATATGATGTAGTTATTTTCCTGGAATGAAAACTAATACGAACCCATTATATTTTCCTCTATTGCATGAAACTCTAAACCATTTTACAAAAATTCAATAATTACTATATAAGTATTCTTTAATAATCATTTACTTTTGGGTAAATAAATTAGAAAAATTATTTAGGTTAGATTTGAAAAAATATAGTCTTAAAACTGTAAATTTATTAGTTGGATTACATTTAATCAACAACCAATTTGAAAGAGATAAGACCACATATAGACTATATAAAACATTAGTGCGTTATCCTAATTACCTATATTTGCTAATTTATTTTATTTATTTTGTGTGTTCTTAATATGTATATCTTTTGTTCCTCTTTATCATATTTATGCATTTATATATATATATATATATATATATATATATATATATTTATAGGTATGAGTGTGATATATAGAGAGAATGAATGTGGCTGTCTTAAATCAACATGTTTAACATTAAATATTTGTTAATTTCTTTCAATTGTGTTGTTCATATGATTGTTTTTATGTGTATGGTGTATTCATGTTTATACAAATATATGTATAAGTATGATGGAGAAGGAGAGAATACATGTGGCTCTTTATAGTAAACTAATAACCGAATGTGTTCTTCATCTATATTTTTCAATTTTTTGATGAACTTAGTAAGAGTTAAATCTCACAGTTATATGTTCTTCAAAGGTTTGAGTTTTTTGAGCTTCATTAGTTGTTAATGTTCATTTTCTTTGTTATCTTTTGTGATGAAAAATGCTTTCATTTTGAAATAATGATGTAGAAAAATGATTTAATATGAATAAAATATGTAAATTATACAATTAGTATGTTGTATTGTTATTATGTGTCATGTACATCAAGTTTCGATTATGTATACCTATGTTTGCGTAAGAGCCAGAGAGGGGGGAGTTTATTTGCTTCTTTATTTGATATGGGTTTAATGTTGTTAGTTCTCTATGAGTTGTGTTTATGAATACTAATTAAGATTTCTAAGTTTAATCGTATGATATGAAATGAGAGCATGTAGAATTTTATCAAAGCTTTTGATCTTGTTTTATTAGTTTTTCATTATTTTGACGATTTATCAGACTTAGAAGTTATGTCTTTTTTTTGTTATATTTAGTATCTTGCATGAATGATATCTAATTACTTGGAAATATTTTCTAATTACTTTGTAGTATGCAAGGAAAAATGCTAATCAGAGACATGGGACGTGGTCGTGGACTTAGTGGAAGAACTTGTGTGATTTTACGAATACCTAGTTTACCTTCTCCACGTAATCAGAACACTCGTAAGATTACCAAAAACACTTGTAAGACCAATATAAAGACCCGGGCATGGAAATGACCTAGATCAAATTCCGATCACAAGTTTACGGAAAAGAAACCACGAACACCATGCCGCATCAAATTCCATGTGGAACAGTAATTATTTATATATGTTTATTGTATGAATCTCATTCAACTTCAAATGTATGTGAAAAATACGAATAAGATTAGCTCATAGATTATGAAGCTTTTGTGTTTATTTCTGACTACATTAAAATTAATTTTATAGTATACACAATGATACAACAGTAAAGATATTGAATGCGACTATTCGTTCAAAATGGGCAGTTGGGGCATACACGTATATTGCCATTCTTGCACAAAATTCGAAATGGGCTGTAGAAGTTACCAAGAAGTTTGTTGTATGTTTTTTTTATTTTTATAATTATGTACATTACACACACCTAAGTTCTTTTTATTAATTAAGGCATTTGAAGATGCAAAAACCCGAAAAGGCTAAAGAGTGTTTAGAATTATATGTCAAAAAGAGTATTAAAAAATTGGTCAATCAATTATCCCTCTCTCTCGATAAGAGTCGGCCGCCCCATCTTCCATTAACCCTAATCATCACACCTCCTTCTTCACCCTTTCTACCCATCTTAATCTCTATCTCCATCCTCTCTCTTCATCCATACAACATTTTTATCATTTGTTTTTAACTTTCTTCCAATAAATATCGGATTTTGTTCAAAAATTCGGTTCTTTTTCGTTTCTTTTAATTGAGTTATTATTTATGTGTCTGATTGTCTCACTTTGTGCGATGTGTCTCGCGTTATGCGATGTATTGAAAATGGATTTCACGGTATATTGGGAGATCTGGATATCTTGCATCAACAACACTTTCGGTAGGTTTATAGCTGGTGTCCGGCTGGTAGATAGTTGGGGTGCTTTTGATACGGTAGTGAAAATCGCATGTGCTCATCTCTCACAAAATATTTTTGTTCATAACATGAAGGCCCTCTCAGTTTTTGCAATTGAGTCCTCTGAACATTGTATTATCCATGAAATTAATGTGAGGGTCAATTGTGAAACTACTGTTTTCGGTGGAGATGCAGGCTGGATCGCTCGAGAAACCATTATCTTCATTTTTAATTTTCAGAATATTTTTATTCAGTTAGTTAAGCAATCCGGAAACAAACAGGCTAATTATTTAGTTCGTCTATTTGTTTTTCAGCCTACTTGCATGATCAATTAGGGGTTTGTACCGATTGAGTTTTTTTCATGTTATTAATAAAATTTGCTATAAATTTGGCAAAAAAATAAATAAAAAATTGGTCAATCAAGAAAAAGCGTGGTTCGAAGAAAATGTAGAGTTTTCCAAGAATGCTATAGGCATAGGCATTTTCATCAGTATTTCACAATGACATAGAAGAATTATAAGCTAATTAATGATTATATGATTTTTATACTCTCTTGTGAAAGGATTTTCGCATGGCCTACAACCTTAATTACCTATTATATTATAATTGAAAATGTGATCAAGAGATTCTCAAATTCATTTATATTTTTTTATCCCTATATAATGATAATAATTTTATTTTTCTAATCATTTTTTACATAATTAGATGTGATTGGTGCACTACTTATCATTTTTTTCTCCTTTTTTTTTCATTAAAACACTACACCATAAAATGCCTACTGTAATACCAACAAAACGTAGCATTTGTGGGTAAATATGGTGCTCTTGCCCCACTTTTAAGCTAAGGTAACATTTTCTTAAAGATAGGTTTTTCCATGTTGCCTTAGGAGTCTAAGGTAACATCTTTGGTGCCTAAGCCAACATCGTGTTTAACTTGTTTATATGTTGTCTTAGCTTGTTAATGCAACAGAAAGAGAGATCAGTTGTAACTTGTTTTTTATGTTACCTTAGAGTTTTAAAATGTTTTTAAAAAGTGGGCCCCACGGGGGGACCCACTAGCTGACATGGCAAGTGTGAGACCCACAGTGCTGAGTTGTCTTGATGACGTGGCAAGTGAGCCCATAGAACCTAATGTAACACTTTAAAATGCTGTTGTAACACTATAACTAGCCTAATGAAATGTTTTAAATATACTATGGTAACAGTTTAGGAGGCTATTGTAACACTTTAGCACAAAAAAATTGAAATGCTTATTCTGTAAACTGAAGAATCCCAATTATACAAATTCATAACTACAAAAAATGCATCCAACCCAAACATTAAACTAGTTCATGTTCTTTACTTAACAACAGCTAAAAATTATAAATTTTAAAAAGTACTACTAGAAGCTAATGTTTTAATTTGCTTCACTTTCTCCTGGACTCCACCATCCGGACCTGTCCCTTGCAGAAAAGAGTTTTCTTTTAGGTGAGAAGCCAAAAATATCATGAAGAACTTCGTTGTCCTGTTTCCATGAAGGTACTTTGTAATAAGAACCTTTAATCATTTATAACTCAACAGAACAGCCAACAAGGAGGTCAAGGTAAAGAATGAATAGACTTGACCTGCATTTGCTTGCCATATGTTTTCAGGAAGGTATATCTCCAGAAATAAACAAAAAACAAACAGCAATAATAATTTATCGAACAAATACTGGAGCAGATTGTTTACTAAAGAGATGTTAGAAAATGAATGAAACTGTGATTGATCACAAAGACAGATAGCTCACCTTGATATATTTGAGTTCCTAGTCAAAGTAGTTTCTAGTATATCCCCATTTAAAACTTGTATCCAATTATATATATTAAACATGTCTTGTTCACTTCACTTGCATTTAAAGATTAATTCATTATATGATTGCCATGTCATAGATTGTCATTATATGGGTTCACTACTTTTTAGTTTACAGCCTTTAACCCGTCAATATCACTATACTTGTTAATACTTGACACTACGCCTACTTTTCTATTATGAAGTATAACCGTGTCAAGTCAAAAAACTATTGTCCCTGCTATTAGTATGTCCTGGCTATATTACACCCCCCCCCCAATTTGAAAATAGTCTGCAACTGAGTTCCAGAATCTTGCTGCAATATCATATGGATAATCAATTGCACATCACAGAACACTTGATGATTGATTAAAATATTGATTAAGTAAATGTCTGAAACAAGCTTACAACATAAAAAAGAATCTACCTTATATCAAATTCTTCAGACTTTTGAACTGCTTCTTGGGCTGCTTTAACAGTTTGATTTCTCATACCAAGATTTGAGCAAAACCTCCTCTGCAGAACAGAAGCATGTCAATTGAAGCAGGGCAAGAACCAATAAAACTCCATTATAAAACCATGAAGGTGACAGACGAATATTGTGACCAGCCAGATACCAAAACTTATTTTAAAGGAAGCTCACCATAAAATCCCCAGCATGTATTGTTCCCATCTACACTGACTGGCCCTTTTCCATCTCAAGTTGCTTCACTATGTATTCCTTTGCTCGGCCAATTTCCTTCTTTGACGCTCCATTGACAACAGAGCAAATTTCTAGTTTGAAATCCACAGGCTTAGGAAAGATCATTATATGCTAGTGCAACATTTATTTTAGCTAGTGTAACAAATATGTACATATTACAATTGATGTAAGGCACCTCAGCTTCAGCAGCGATAAACCCACCTCAGCTTTATCTTCCTACTTTATGTAAGGCATCTCTATATTAACATCCTCATAGTAATTCAGTATGTCCCTTCCACTTTTGCTATCTCTGTGTTCCATTAAAATATAATCACAAACTAAAAATCAACCATATATATAAGGGCATATAAAATGATTGTGGAAAGCCAAGTAAACACATGACCAACAAATGATTTACTAGGTACTTGCGGCTGGAAACTATTAGATTCAGGAAATAATATGAATTATAAAGTACTCGCATCTATGTGTTTTAACCTTGTAAACAGGTCCGCATCTATGTGTTTTAACCTTGTAAACAGGTCCAAATCCTCCTTGTCAAAGCTTATTGTTCAACGAGAAGTCATTGGTGGCTTTAGCTAATTGGATAAAAGTAAATAAACATAAATCTAACTTGTTCTTTCCAATTATGTTGGTTGCTTCAGCCTCGAATTTAAGTCTTGATATTCCTCCGCAAATGAGGAGTCTAAAATAAAAATGAAAACGCATTTTCTGGCATATACATGCAATATTATGACTAGTTTTCTACCTTTCCCCTCCAATTAAAACAACTTAATTCTATCATCTAGTCAGTTCAAGATGCAGATAATTGTAATCTGCATAAGGTAAAAATTAAGCAAACATACCCACTAATAGGCACCCTCCTCAGATCCATCAAGAACAATCACCGAATTAGGTATAGAGAGACTTGTGTTTGGCAGTTTCACATCCGGAACCTTTACAAAACCATCAAACAACTATTTACTTATCTATTCCAGAAATATATCAACATATTAGGTATTAAATTAAACATAAAATTAACCACATAAAACATCAAAAAATCAAATACATATTTATCTTCCGCAACAAACCCATTAAGAGAACTTCAGAAAAGAGTGTCATGAACACATAAATGAGAGAGGGGGAAAGGGGAGGAGAGAGAGTACCCAAAATCCACAACCTACAGAGAGCGTTGTTACGCTCTCTATTCATACGATTCCAAGCTCTGGTTCTCTCTTTCTCACCATAAATTGAAACTCTAAAAGGAAGCTCAAAATCCAAATCTTTTATTCAAACTACAATTGAACCGAATTTAACTCCAAAATCATACTCAAAATCTAAAATCAAAAGCGAAGATGCCCTGAAATTAAAGAAAGACATTTATTAGTTGAAGCTTAAGTGATGAAATTGAGTCAATTGAAATAAAACAAAAAAAATCCTAATTTACCTGAACCCTAATTTTGATTTGAAAAACTGTAATCAAAAGCCTCTTCAAACCCTTTACCCAAACGGCAACATCCTAATTTGAGGAACAAAATTTACAATCGAGAGAGAGAAATTTACATAGAGTTGGAGAAAGATCAAAGAGAGAGAAAGAGTGAAAAAGAGAGTAGCAGGAGAGAATGAAATAATATAGTTTGAGAGATATTGAAATGACCCAAAAATTTGGGCGATTTATTTCCCGCTTATCCGAAAATAATGCACCTTGTTTGGGTTCAAAATTTTTGAGGTATTCTTTTTATTGTTGTAATATAAATAATATATAAGTAACTATTATTTAATAGAAAATTAAATATTTTTATGTACTTTATTATTCTTGTAAATTTGTATATTTAAATTTTAAAATTTTTTTATTTTCAAATATCAATGCTTACATTACAAATTGAGGAGAAATTTATCCTATTTTTATTTTTCATGTATAATTACCAAAAAAATAAATTTATTTTGTACTTTTAAAATTTTATTTTATTCAAGATTCGTATTCATTTAAAAATAAATAATATTTTGTATAAAATTAACAAATCACCATATATAGTATTTATTAAATTCTTATATCACCAAAATCTTGTAAAATTATTATTTTTTTCTTTAAAATGATTATATTTATCTTTATAATACTCTAAGGTAACACTTATCCATCAATGTTGCAAATTTAAACACAGTAACACTGCATTTTTAGCTAAGGTAACACTAAAACATAATGTTGTAGTAGGCCAAGAAAAGTATAGCTAAGCCAACATATCAGAGTAACATTACTCCTAAAGGGGTTGTCATAGGTCATCTATGGTGTAGTAAAAGCATTTCTTTGTGATTACATATTGTTTTTCTTTACATTTGAATTTAATTGTGGATTAGCAATTTATTTTATATATTAAATTTTGGGTTCTTTGGAGTTTATTTTTGTTTTGGATAATTGTTGGCCAACTAAATTTATTTTAAATTTATCTCCACACGTGCTAGGCTTTTAAACGACATACAAAACAATACTTATAAGTAAAGTAAAATTAGTTTGAAATTATTATACAATTGATATATTACATATTATATAGACTTTGCTTGATAGGAATGTTGGATAGATATTATTTAAAACTTTTGTCTATGTAAAGTAATTGTTACTTATTTCAATTTTCAGAATTTAATTTATAGTTAATAATCAATAAAAAGATGTTATGGCTATATAATTTATATAAAAGTGAATGAAATAAACTTTTCTTTGTCGTTGTTTTGAGTAATGTATACAAGAGATAACTAATATTATCAATTTAAGATATCTGCATATAGATCCTCACAAATTTAACAATATTTGATTAATAATAATTAACATGATACTAATTTATCTATTATTTCGAAACCGGTTACTATGATTACATTGCTTGAATTTAAAAGATAATAGATAATTAAAAAAATTAGTACAACAAGGACAGTGACAAAGAGGATGACTACGGATCTCCTTGGACAATCAGATGACACCCTCATTCGAATCAGATGACCTAATACGAGTTTTGCTACAGTGGGGGACTTTTTCTAGTTTTGGGGCAAGATTATGCAGAACTCCCTTTAGTCGCAACTGCTAAGGCCAACCAATACAAGAAATCTGAGGACATGGAATAATCAGATAGGGTGACCTTTCCTATCACCTCATGTGCAAAACATTACACTATTTTAATAAAAATAAATAAAAATCAATATAAAAGAATCAAAAAGAGAATTAGTATGTATACCTACCTAGATCTTTGATGTATAATGAACAATCCCTAATAAATCTACACATATGAAAAATTTAAGGATTAACAGTGGCAACCTATAATAAAAAGTTAAATTAAAATCTTATTTATTAGAAATTAGTTGTACCTTTAGCACAAAGACCCTGATGTCTTCCCCAAATGCGCTCTCACTACAACAAATCTGCCCATTTACGACGGTTTTTTTTGAACTGAAATCGTCGTAATTGAGCCATTTACGACGGAAAAAATCGTCATTTTTGGTCGAGTAGTAAGTTCATTTTTTCGTCACAAGATAAAATTGCGTCGCAAGTTAGGAAGTCGGGGCCCACATACTCAATAAAATAATAAATCTACTACGACGGAATTTATCGTCGTAAGATACCACAATACAACGATTAATAACGTCGTAAGTTATCTACTTACGACGGAAAAAACGTTGGATATTACCTTAAGGGACCCACTTTTAATGAGATAAAACCTAATTTTACGACGAAAAAATACGTCGTAAGTTAGAAATTTCCGACGGAAAATGTGATGAACAACCGTCGTAAATAACCTAGTAACCAAAAAATATTAAAATCATCAATATGCTTTTTTTTCAAGTTTCTAGGATTTTTTGGCTTCTAAATCAAATCATTTATTCGTCTAATAGCACGTATTTTACATACAACTGTAGCGCAAACTAATACTAATTTCAAATATGAAAAGTTTATAACAAGAAATCCACGTAATTAAACTAAAATTTAAAACATCATCGTTTACATAAATACTCTCAATAATATTTGACCACACAAAAGACTATAAACCATCATACTTCCTACATAGCAATAAAATGGCATATTATGTCTCTCTAGATGGTCTCTCGAGCAACATATCCATACACGAGTGAACTTTAAGCTAGTGCAGAATAAATGACAAACAAGTGTCAATTCAAGAACCTTCATATGCTAGCAATCTTCTATTACTTTTAGTGCAGATTAACTGCAGAAACGAAAATCAAATAACGCATGTTAATACCGTTCCAAATACAAACAATTTAATTTAGGTGTAAGACAATTCGAATGTAACTTTAGTAGAAGACGTGATCAAGGAATTTGCAAAATCACAAACAAATTGATGTGAAACCAACCTATTGGCCAGGAGAGAAAAATAGTTCGACTAGCAGGGGCAGGGGTTGCCTGTGCCTTGAGAACTTATATAGAGCCAAAGTTAACTTGAATAAATTTCTTAGTCATAACCAAAGTTCTGTTTTAACCATTTTTCGTACAACTATAGCTGTGTAACCTGCAGCAATTAACGTAGCTAGCCAACCTCCAACTGCAAAAAATAGCTAAAAATCAAAGCTTTATCTGATAAAAAAGTAGTTTCACAAAGCATAAGCAACGCACAATACCAAAATATAGGCAGTGAACCATGAATAAACCAAATTACATATTTGTAAAACAAGTCTCACTAAAGCAAAATACTTCGATTATGTTTTCTTAACCTTGATTCAGAATCTGTTCAAATATTACCTAAAAACCATAAAAGTCCCTTATTTTTTCTGCAAGATCCATGCCTTGTATTAGAGATCGGTTAAACAACAATTCAGAACTTAATTCGGAAGAAGCCTCGCCAAAGTAGAATTCCCAATCATTACTCTCACATTTATAAAAACTTAACTTTTTCTTTTCAATTGAACATAAATGCTTCACAAATCCCAATCAAAATGAGTTTGAACAATACAATACAACATGTGACTAAATATCATAAGGTGATAATCATACCGATAATAAAGCAGATTTTGAGCCCGGAAGACGCAGGAATATCTTGAATAGAAATAGGCAAGACCACCAAGGCAGGAACATACAACAAAGGAAGCCACCTATGAATAAATAAAAGTGCAAATTAGTAAAAAAAAAGAATAAATAAAAGTGCAGGCTCAAGAAAAATTATCAAATGAGTTGCTGCAACAAGGAAGTTGAAATCAAGAAACACAAGAACAGAGAATATACAAAACATCCCGCACTCGGAAACTTAATCCCAATAATAACAAAAGCCTGAGCCAAGATTTTTCATATCAAAATAATTTTATTTGATTTGACATTTTTACAGTCAAGCATCAGTTTGATTAGTACAGCTAACTAGTGTTGAATCTTGAATTAGTGTTTCGCTTATTTTAAAAATATTTTTCAACGATCCAACCGTATAGATGTCAATAGATATATATATTAGTGATATAACCAAAATTTCATATCAATGTAATTTTATTTGGTTTGACATTTTAACAGTCAAGCATCAGTTTGACTTGTACAGCTAACTAGTGTTGAATCCTAAATTAGTGTTACGATTATTTTAAAAATATTTTTCAACCATCCAACCGTATATATGTCAATAAATATATATATATATATATATTAGTGATATAACCAAAATTTAATATCAAAATAATTTATTTGGTTTGACATTTTAACAGTCAATGATCAGTTTGACTAGTACAGCTAACTAGTGTTGAATCCTGAATTAGTGTTACGATTATTTTAAAAATATTTTTCAATGATCCGACCGTATGGATGAATATATATATATATTAGCGATATAATCAATGTTTCATATTAAGTTATTTTATCAAAATATTTAATTTTTTCCGAAATTCTTGAAATGTCACCCAAACAAATAAATATTGACATTAATATGGTTGAATCATGAAATAATATTTTTTTTTAAAATTGAAATTATCAAAAATCATGTGCTAATTTACGACGGAATCCGTCATAAAATATTTTCTGCAAAAAAATTGAGAAAAGTCAAATTTACCGCCAAAATTTTGGGGAAAAAGTTAATTTTCCATCTTTTATAACTTACGACGAATTTTAATTTCCGTCATAAATTGGATGTTCCAATATTTTCCGTCACATATATTTCGTCGTAAATTTAGATGAAATATTTTTTTATTTAATTACACGTTTAAATTTTAATAAAAATATTTAACTTACGGCGAAATATTCAAATCGGCGCAATTTGAAAAGTTTTTTATTTTCCCGCCAAATTTTTTTGGGAAAAATTTAAATTTCCCTCTTTGATAACTTACGACGAATTTTAATTTCCGTCGTAAATATGGCGATCCGATTTTTTTCGTCGCAAATATTTCGTTGTAAATTTAGATAAAATATTTTTTTATTCAATTTCAATTTAAAATTTTAATAAAAATAATTAACTTACGACGAAATATTTAAATCGTCGCAACTTCAAATAATTTTCATTTTTGTTTTATCGTGTCGTGCATAATTTTATTAATAAAATACTAAATTTATGACGGTTTTTGGTTTCGTCGTAAATAATTACGACGCATTACTTTTTTCCGTCGTAAGTTGGGCGCACATTTTTTTCCGTCCAAAGTTGGCCGTCGTAATTGGCCTATTTTGTTGTAGTGTCTCGTCACCATCTTTGCAACTCAATTGGTTGGTCATATACTCAATTTTGAAGTTGTGGAATATGGTAACATTGGGGCGGCCCTCAAGGAATTAGGGATGATGGAGTATGTGCAACACCCTTAATTTATATAGGCCCTGGTATATAAAACATTAGAATTTTCTACGAAATTTCATAGAAATTTCTTTACCTAATATTCTTCAATCAAGTAATTTTTCTATTTGTCTATTATTTTTTTTAGTTCATATTTTTTGTAAGGTTTAAAAACAAAGAAATAACTTTTTTGTTTGTTTTTTATAGTTGTATGATAAATATCAAAATAAAATATTTATTAAATTTATTATTTTATTTAGTTATCCAAAAACACAATTACAAATGATAAATTTTTGAATTTTGTAATCAGTGCATATTTCCCACTCTCTTCGTCTCAATTCTATACAGTTTCAAAGTTACTCAAAATTGTAAAATTTTATTATATAGAAATTAACTACTCCCTTATATCCACTATCTTTTCCACTACACTAGTTATATATATATAGACAAATAATCAAATAGAAACTAAAATTAAAATAAAAACTAGAAACTAATTTCAGACCTTAGATTAATCTAATCTAAGGGCCCCCTAATTTAGTACACAGGATTAATATGCTCCTTCGTACACATAATTCCAGCTTTTCTCCTCGTACACATAATTCCAGCTTTTCCCCTCCGTTTTTGATTTGATTTTTCCTATTAATCGGTGAAATTATTTTAAAATCCGACTTCACTATATTTTTCTCCATCTCGTAACGATCAATTTGCATACCATATGTGCTATGTTTTGACATGATTTAAAAAAAAAATTAGTTTTTAGTTTTCATCATAAGGAGGTTTCTATTGGAGTAGCCCCCTATATATATATATATATAATATTGAGGAGTACCATCACTTTACTCACTTTTCTTACTTTTTTTCTTAAAAATTACACTATTTTTTAATACCAAACCATTTGTATATATTTCAAAGGGACCGAGAGAGTAATATTTAAAAGTTCTACATGAATCATTCAAAATTTGAACTTTTAAAACTAATTTACTTATTTTTTATGGAATATGTATTTCTAAATACTTAAGTTAAACAATTTATAAGAGTAAAGAATTGGTACGAAATACAACAATTTTTTTTCAACCACATTATGTAATTTATAAAAAAATAGCTTAGTGCAAAATATATATTATATTATATAATTTCAAATAATATATTAGTGTTTTTCCTAAAAATAAAATGGTGTAATACAAAAATGATCAAAATAGACTATTTATGACCATCTTCAATAATATTTCTTATGAAGTTGGTTGGTTACATTGTGATCGGATATAATTGATGAAAATATTTCTTTGTTTGTCTATAAACATGAACAAGACCAACACAACAAAGTTAAAACCGACCACTGTGACATCCTAGTCAAGCGTGACATGTGGCACATACATGCCAAATAGGAAAAACTGGGACCAAGCAAAGGTGAATTATAGATTTAAAAGTAACCAAAAACTTGGTCGGTTATCAAACGTTATTAAACATCCAGGTAGCTGCCATGTAAATGGGTGGGGCCAATACTCAAGAAAATGAAAAAGTTATTTACGACCTTTTTGATCGGTAATGACCATTATCATAGATCGAAAAGTCATTTCCGACTCAGACTCATTCAATCTGACATATTTGGTCGTAAGTTAATATAGGTGACATTAATACAAAC
Source organism: Apium graveolens (assembly GCF_009905375.1). Lineage (NCBI taxonomy): Eukaryota > Viridiplantae > Streptophyta > Magnoliopsida > Apiales > Apiaceae > Apium > Apium graveolens. The sequence continues at coordinate 99,824,305 of NC_133656.1, forward strand.
AGGTATTTAGAAAGTACACAAGTGAGATATAGACATTCTGGACATCGTTTCTGAATGATATAAAAGAAAACTTAATACAAAATTAATAACATTATAAGTTATATTCTAATTAATGATTATATGATTTCTAAGTTCTCCTCTAAAATGATTTTTCCATGGCCTCCAACCTTATTTACCTATTATATTATAATCACAAAATATGCTCAAAAGATTATAAAATTCATTGAAATTCTTTTTGGCCCTTTTTTATTAAAAGCATTTATTTATGACCTATTGTTTCTCTTTTTCTTTTAATTACAAGTATTATTAGTGACTACATATTATTTTTTATTACATTTGAACTTAACTGTGGATTAGTTTTTTATTTTTGAACTTCGCTTCTTCCGGTTTTTTCATCATCCAAGTCATGTTCTGAATTCTTGTTAAACTGCGCTTCTAATTCACTCTCACGATTATTTACATTTGTACTTAATTCTTGCACATGTTGTTTAGTAGAAACCTTAGTTGACATCGAAACCAACTAAGTACCTTTCCACTAGCCAGTTTGGTGCGTGACTCTTTCCATCAAAATCGACTGCATTTGTTGGAAGCGTTGCCTTCTAAGTTTGTCAGGTTTCGTGGTGGTTCGCTGGTGGACATGATGTAGATGTAGAGAAATCCTTAGCAATTTTCCACAGATGGTGCCAATTGTTTTTACCAAATTTATGTGTGTTAATGCTAAGAATATATTTATAAGTTTTTAATGAAATAATTAGGATTATAACGTAATGAAAATAGCAAGTAAAATACACCAGAATTTGGTGACGCGGAAAATCCCGTAAAGGATAAAAACCGCGGGTGGGATTTGTAGCCCAGCCTAAAAGAGATCAACTATATCAAAATCAAGTAGCTGAATTACAATGTAAGAAGTAGTGTATTTTTGTGTTCTACTAGAAGACTTGCTCTAGTCTATGTATTTTCTACTATTTATCCCCCTCTAATCTTCCTGCCGTTGTCTCCCTTTTTTATTTGAATTGCCCTCTATCCCTTTGTTAGCTATTTTTTCTCCTCCCATCTCTCTTACCATCTTCCACGTTCTTCTCAACTTTTTTGATGCTTATCTCCTATTTTTCAGGTTTGTTATTGAATCCTTCTACACGTCTTTGGCTCTCTTCTTGCAGCCGTCCATGTCGACACCTGAATGATCATGTCTTATGTATTCGTCCAGCCCGTCGCATGCAACTTCTAGCCGTCATGTCGTAGAAATACTTGATATAACAAATAGCAAGTACATATCTTATTGTCTCCATGCGTACTACTGGAGCAAAAGTTTCATTAAAATCAATTTCCGGTTGCTGAGAAGTACCCCTTAGCTACTAACTACAAGAAATTTGATATTGACTTACCAATATTAAGTGTAGGTAAATGTAATCTATTGGTAAATAAAGAATTTTACCAACCAATATATGATTGGTAAAGATTGGTAGGTAAAAGTTAGTGGAGAAAGAGTCTTTCTGTACAAATATCAATATTGGTAGGTAAAAGTATTATGTGGACCCCACAATATGAATAATTATAATTATCTGTATTTGTATTTTTGCTCATGTGGCATCTCTTTATTAGATGGGGTGATACCTCCTTGTGGGCCCTTGAGACCGCGCATGTGGCAACTGATTGGTGCTTATTTTATAATTTTATGTCATATTATTTTGTTTTTTTTTCAGTTTTCTAAGTTATTTTAATTATTTAATCTTTCATATAAAAGAAGAAAATAAAAAAGAATTCTATAACAAATTGATATATACAATATTGTCATACAAATGAGATCCAACAATACAATTTTGGTTACATCATTGCACAAAACTTTTACTATATCTGTTGTATTACAAGAATTACATTATTATACATACTACATGAACATTTGTAATCAAATATAAATGATGAGGTTAGCCATTAGTGATCTCTCCATTCCCATCGCTGTGCATAGATTGTCCTTAATTTCAAGCAATGCTTTTGCGGCAGCCAGCCATAATCTTTGACAAAAAGATATAAATGAATTAAACGTCGGTAAAATCATTGAGCTGTCATATTCAAAACTAATCATTAAAAAGATTTAAAAGATATCAAATTTTGAACATTAGAGGTATCTATAAAAAATAAATATTATAACATACTAGAACAAACATATTGAAAGTCGACCTCATGTAGTCAACATGATGAGCTTGACCACCAACCAACTTTCACATTACCATTATCCTCCATTTCTACGTACAACAACGTATTACACGTAAGTTTAATTGAATTTAGAAATAGATAACCAAAATTATATCACTATAGCACATAGATAAACGAACCTCTTGCATAAGAGTCATGTATCACTTGACTAAGGAGGATATACCAGTAATTGGAGAACTCTATTTTGGAGAATATATAAGAGGAGAAAAAAGATATCAATGCCCATTCATTCCGATGTTGAATATATATTGATATAAACTAGACACCGAGGTCCCAAAAAGATAAATGGAGGAGGTTAGATATGAGCAAAATTTGCTAGTGATTGATTCACTCTCCATTTTTAGTGATTTTATTTTTTGCTAAATTATTTTTAGTGATTTTATTAACAATATATGGAATATTATAGTTTTGAACAAAAATAATTACATTTTCTCATAAAAATTATTAAAATAAGATAAATTTGGCAAAAATTGCATTTTATGAATATATGTGGAGAATATATCATACTATGAATCACTACAACAAAATAGGCCAATTACGACGGCCAACTTACGACGGAAAAAAATGTGCGCCCAACTTACGACGAAAAAATATAAAACGTCGTAATTATTCACGACGAAACCCGAAACCGTCGTAAGTTTAGTATTTTATTAATAAAATTATGTACGACACGATTAAACAAAAATAAAAATTATTTGAAATTACGACGATTTAAATATTTCGTCGTAAGTTAATTATTTTTATTAAAATTTTAAATTGAAATTGAATAAAAAATTATTTTATCTAAATTTACAATTAAATATTTTCAACGGAAAAAATCGGATTGTCAAATTTACGACGGAAATTAAAATTCGTCGTAAGTTATCAAAGATGGAAATTTGACTTTTTTCCAAAAAAATTGGCGGGAAAACAAAAATCATTTGAAGTTGCGACGATTTGAACATTTCGTCGTAAGTTAAATTTTTTTATTAAAATTTTATCTTGAAATTAAATAAAAAATATTTTATCTAAATTTACGACGAAATATTTGTGACGGAAAATATTGGAACATCCAATTTACGATGGAAAATAAAATTCGTCGTAAGTTATCAAAGAGGGAAATTTAACATTTTCCCCAAAATTTTGGCGGTAAATTTGACTTTTCTCGATTTTTTTGTAATAATTTATGACGGATTCCGTCGTAAATTAGCATATGATTTTTTTATAATTTCAATTTTAAAAAAAATATTAGTTCATGATCCAACCACATTAATGCCAACATTTATTTGTTTGGGTGACATTTCAAGAATTTTAGAAAAAATTAAATATTTTGATATAATAATTTAATAATAAATATTGATTATATCATAAGTATATATATATAAATATATTTTCATCCATACGGTTGAATCGATAAAAAAATATTTTTAAAATAATCGAAACACAAATTCAAAACTAAACACTAAATAGCTCTACTGGTCAAACTGATGTTTGACTGTTAAAAAAAGCAAACCAAATAAATTTATTTTGATATGAAATTTTGGTTATATCACTTATACATATATATATATATATATTAACATCCATGCCGTTGGATCGATGAAAAGTATTTTTAAAATAATAGAAACACAAATTCATGATTAAACAATAGTTAGTTGTAAAAGTCAAACTCATGCTTGACTGTTAAAATGATAAACCAAATAAAATTATTTTGATATGTAACTTTGGTTATATCACTAATATATATATCTATTGACATCCATAAGGTTGGATCGTTGAAAAATATTTTTAAAATAATCGAAACACAAATTCAAGATTAAACACTAGTTAGTTGTACTAGTCAAAATGATTCTTGACTGTTAAAAAAGGCAAACCAAATAAATTTATTTGGATATGAAAATTTGGCTATATGACTAATATATATATGTATTGGCATCCATACGGTTGGATTGATGAAAATTATTTATAAATTAATAGAAACACAAATTCAGGATTAAACAATAGTTAGTTGTAAAAGTCAAACTCATGCTTGACTGTTAAAATGACAAACCAAATAAAATTATTTTGATATGTAACTTTGGTTATATCACTAATATATATATATCTATTGAAATCCATAAGGTTGGATCGTTGAAAAATATTTTTAAAATAATTGAAACACCAATTCAGGATTAAACACTAGTTAGTTGTACAAGTCAAACTCATGCTTGACTATTAAAATGACACACCAAATAAAATTATTTTGATATTTAACTTTGGTCATATCACTTATATATATATCTATTGACATCCATACGGTTGGATCGATGAAAAATATTTTTAAAATACTCCAAAGACCAATTCAGGATCAAACACCACTTAGCTGTACTAGTCAAACCGAATTGTCATTAGTCTGTTAACTGACCAAATCCAACTAACTATATTCAGATTTGTGTTATTTTAATATATTTAAACTCGAATTAATTGTAAAATTTTATGTGTCAATAGTTAAAAAATTATGTTAGCTTGAGACCTGTTATATCAACCAAATCAAGCTAATTATACTTACTATTTTGTTGAATTTTATTTTAGTATGGGGTGATTATTATATTATATTAGACCGAATGAATAATATGTATTATTTTGTTTTAGTGTGAGGATATTTTATCGAACTCACAAATTTCCTTTCAAATATTTATTTTGTTAATATCGGGTCCAATAATATAATATCTTTAGCGGGATTAATAATATTTATGATTTTATTTTAGCCCGATTCTTCATATCTAACTAATCATATGTAATTTTTTAATTTTTATTTAAAATAGGATCAATAGTATACTTTTGTTTAGCCCGTTCGAGTAAATTTTATATATTATTTTTATTTTAATGAAAACCGTTAAACATATTATAATTCTGTTATGAATATTAATCTATTTAACAAAGTGTTTTATTTTAAATATTACTATAATTACGATGATCAGACTAACAACCAAATTTATATTATTTCATTTTTAATATAATAATATAAATATATATATAGATTTTTCAAAAAAACTAATGACTCAAAACTAAATAAAAATTCTTATCATTCATTTTATTTACTTTCAAGTTCTCACACGCCAACAACTTTCTCAGTCAGTAAACCAAAAAACAAAACCCTACAATTCAATCTTCTATATACCAAATAAAATTATTTTAATATGAAACTGTGATTATATCACTAATATATATAACTGACATCCATACGATTGACTTCCCTTTAAATTTGAGATTTTTTTTTTAAAATAAGAGTTTTTTCTTTTAACTACTCACACTAATATTGGGGTTAGTAAAAAATTAAACTAATTTTAGTTCATTGTATAATAAGACATTCACAAATTTAATAAATTCTGAAATTATTAAAAATGAACTTAATTATCATTATTTATTAATATCTTACCGTTAAAAATAAAAAAAAATATTTTAATCATTGAAATTAATAATTTAGTAATAGTGAGTACGTTGCCCAAGGTAAAATAATGGGCGGTCTTTTTCCCTAGTAACCAAAACTTTGCTACCATACTTTCTCCTAAAAGTAAAACTTGCAGACCCTCTCTCTCACTTCTCTCTAGACTAAAACATCTCTCTCACCTTCTCTCCTTCACACTCCCTAAAAATACTCACTATAATTCTTGACTCTAATTCCTTATGACTTTTACTCATTTTCGATTTTTGTTAATTTTGTTAGTAATTAAGGCTTAAAATTGGGGATGAGATTTTTTACCAGCAAAAAGAACACAATACAAGGGTTAATCATTACCCATGGCGGATCTACATTCCAAGGTAAGGGGGTCATAGCCTGGTTAACTCTTCTTCACATGTCATTCCATGAACCTGTTCAGAGCCTCAAAAGAGCAAAGAATATCTCCTGTGACTCGGTGGCTCCGGTTTTGAAGGATCTCGTTGTCAAACAAGGTTTAACCCTTTGATTCACGAGATAGAGCAGTTGCGGATTCATCTCCAAAAGAGGTATGGAATAAATCTATTTCTTTCTTTTATTTTAATTCTTTATACATATTTGTACATCTGTTGGTGCCATTATTTCTAGTTTGATTTAGATACCTATTAATTGTAAAATTGAAACTCAGTTTTTAATGTTTTTTATATGCTGGGGAGGTTAATGTAATATTTTATAGCTGGACTTGCCCTATTGCTTCCGTAACCAATCGTTTGTTTTCAATAAAACTTCAAGTGTTGTGGTTTGTTTCTTTAAAGTTGGGGTTTTTTGAATAAGTTTTTGTCCCATATTTGTAATGGTCTGAAATCCTTTCTTAAAATTTTGTTTAGTTTCTAATACAGGACAACATAATTGTGGGTGGATAAATGTGTTTTTAATGGTCTGAAAGCCTAGAGTAGTACTTTCTCAACAAATGTAAAGGTGTAGCTTTCGGTCTTTCTTTGTCAATGCTTAATGTTGGTCGAAAAGATTAATGATCTGTACCAAGAGGAGTGTTGTTCGTGCCGGCCATAATGTATGGTTTGGTTTAGTTTGTACCTTTAAGAGGTAAATATGTTATCGTTGATGATAACATATAACCTCCATCACACACCAAACATCCGCTGATGAATACTAACAGTTGTACCTGCAATGTGGCTTGAGCTCTCCCTAGACCTATGAAAGGCAACACGAATACTGTTCTAACCTGAGTTCGAACACTACTGGATGTTACTGGACCTATTTTACCTAATGATAGGATTGTGTGGTCCCTTTAACTACCTCCTACAATCTCCTGAGATTTATGCAAAAATATTATTGTACATTATTTAGTCTAATAATACTCTCTGTGTCAATAGTTGACACAATGAACTAAATTGAACAAAGGAGATCCATACACTTTAGGATATATAAATTTTTTTGGAGATAAATATACAGTCATATAATTGTTAGTCTGAAACACATCACATCATGTTAATATTTGCGGAAAAGATAACTTTAATGTTCTAATGTAATAATTCAAGTGCAAACTCATGGGCCTAATGTGCAACAGATCCTTCAACAATTCACCACATAATAGCTCATTTAATACTAGTTTAGTGTTCGAATTAAATGAATGAGAATAGTATTTGTTGGAGGTCTGGAACTCAACACCTCTGTTACTATCAAAATCATATCAAGTTGTTATCGGCTCTGCTCAAATCACGTGGAATTGATCATATAATGATTAAACCATCGATATTCATTCAAGAAAAAACAATTGTTGTTTAAAAAATATATCAACTATATCATCCGGTCACATGTGCCTAGATGTGAGTTGCATGCTGTAAATATGATTATTGAGAATGCAATTGTAGCATTTTAGGAACCCTTTCGAGAAAAAAGTTAATCGGACTGCAAATATGATCTCTTTAGCAAGAAAAGAAGGTGACAGGTATATGAAAGGTATGCAATGTGGACAGATTTGTGCAAATCCATGGATGAGGGCTAAGAAGTGTATTAATTAATATTTTAAGGGATAAGAGGTATATATATCTTGTAAGGGTATTATTGGAATAAAAAATAGGAAAAAGGGTTAATAGGTATATTTTTGATACCCGAGTGGCAAAAATGAACGCTTTTAAAGTTTAAGGGTTTCTGGGTACAACGGCCTATACTTAAATGGCTAAAAGGTCATTAAGCCTTTTATATTTCTGTTCTATTTTGTAATAAAGTATAACTAGGTTTACAAACTTGTTTCGAATCTCGGAAGGTCTACTTTTTTATAGTTTCTTCAAATAAACCTATCCACACAAATTTAATAAACCTCATCTTTCTCTCGGTTTAGACATTAAATACCAAGAGCCTTTCACGGTACAAGGTACTACTATAATTTCTTAAACCTGGACTTTAATTTATAATTTCAAGAAGTGGTATACTTGAACATTATTATCGATCCTGCTGATTATCCGTTTACATTCATTTCAGGTATAACAAGGCAGTAAGCATATACAGACAACGGTTTACTATGGCTACCTCGGAAGAAATTAGTGAATTGTTCCCAATTATTATTTTTACAATACTTGCAATACCGTTAGTGCCATATACAATATTGAAATTATGTTGTGCTACCTCAAAAAAAGCTAAGCCCATCCACTGTGACTGTTCAGTTTGCTCTCGATCAGGAAAGTATCGCAAATTAATATTTAAACGGGTACATTCCTCCTGCTCTTCTTGCAATCGATGATTACCTCTATGAGTTATTGATATCCTGTTAATAGTAGAATTGACAAGGCGTCATGGAATGTCAATGACTTCCGAAGCAACAACGAGGAAGACGAAGTTGGAGATGCTGATCATTACTCCCTCCATTAACTGCAGTAGGTTTATTTTAATTAGTTATATCTAATGTGTTAATCAGGAAACCTGATTTGTAAGATAACCAAGTTTTGCTTGTAAACTGAATTTGGTTTGTGGGTGTTTGTAAACTGAATTTTAGTTTGCTTTATATTTTTGATTGTGAATAAGTACGAATTTACAGTATAACTAATGTAAATTATGTATTGTGACTTAATTGCAAGGTTTAGAGTTTGTTTTGAGTTTGTGATTGCATAAGATTTTGGCAGGTTTAGAATTTAAATTGGATGTCAAAAATGGCTGGATACTGAAAAATTAGTTTTTGGTTATTTTGGAAAAACAAACTTACGACGGTTGTTCTTCAAATATTCCGTCATAATTATTCTGGTAAAAGGAACTTACGACGGTTTTTCTTCATATATTCTGTCGTAATGTATCCATTTTTATCTTTAAAAATATTTTTTTTTGAATTTTCATTTTCCCAGCGTGTAGGCCCCATCTTCTAAAATACGACATTTTTTTCTGTCGGAAATTTCTAACTTACGACGCATTCTTCCGTCGTAAGTACGTAACTTACGACGTTATTGTTCATCGTATTTTGGTATTTTACGACGATAAATTCCGTCGTAAGTTGATTTATTTTTTTATTGAGTATGTGGGCCCCTACTTCCTAACTTGCGACGCAATTTTATCTTGTGACGAAAAAATGAACTTAATACTCGACCAAAAATGACGATTTTTTCCGTCGTAAATGGCTCAATTACGACGATTTCAGTTCAAAAAAACCTTCGTAAACACTACAACAAAATAGCCCAATTACGACGGCCAACTTACGACGGAAAAAAATGTGCGCCCAATTTACGACGGAAAAAAGTAAAGCGTCGTAATTATTTACGACGAAGTCCAAAACCGTCGTAAGTTTAGTATTTTATTAATAAAATTATGCACGACACGATTAAACAAAAATAAAAATTATTTGAAATTGCGACAATTTAAATATTTCGTCGTAAGTTAATTATTTTTATTAAAATTTTAAATTGAAATTGAATAAAAAAATATTTTATCTAAATTTATGACGAAATATTTGCGACGGAAAAAATCGGATCGTCAAATTTACGACGGAAATTAAACTTCGTCGTAAGTTATCAAAGAGGAAAATTTAAATTTTTCCCAAAAATTTTGGTGGGAAAATAAAAATCATTTGAAGTTGCGACGATGTGAACATTTCGTCGTAAGTTAAATAATTTTGTGACAGATTCCGTCGTAAATTAGCACATGATTTTTGATAATTTCAATTTTTAAAAAATATTATTTCATGATCCAACCATATTAATGCCAACATTTATTTGTTGGGTGACATTTCAAGAATTTCAGAAAAAAATAAATATTTTGATAAATATTGTCATCCATACGGTTGGATATATGATAAATATTTTTAAAATAATCAAAACACAAATTCAGAACTAAACACTAGTTAATTGTACTAATCGAACTAATACTTGACTATTAAAATGACAAACCAAATAAATTTATTTTGATATGAAATTTTGGTTATATCACTAATATATATCTATTTACATCCATACGGTTGGATCGTTGAAAAATATTAGTAAAATAATCGAAACACCAATTTAGAATTAAACACTAGTTAGTTGTCCTAGTCAAACTGACGTTTGACTGTTAAAATGGCAAACCAAATAAAATTATTTTGATATAAAATTTTGGTTATATCACTAATATATATATATATCTATTGACATCCATATGGTTGGATCGTTGAAAAATATTTTTAAAATAATCGAAACACTAATTCAAGATTCAACACTAGTTAGTTGTATTAGTCAAACTCATGCTTGACTGTTAAATTGTCAAACCAAATAAAATTATTTTGATATGAAATTTTGGTTATATCATTAATATATATATATCTATTGACATCCATACGGTTGGATTGTTGAAAAATATTTTTAAAATAATCGAAACACTAATTCAAGATTCAACACTAGTTAGCTGTACTAGTCAAACTGATGCTTGACTGTTAAAATGTCAAACCAAATAAAATTATTTTGATATGAAATTTTGGGTACATCACTAATATATATATATCTATTGACATCCATACGGTTGGATTATTGAAAAATATTTTTAAAATAATCGTAACACTAATTCAGGATTCAACACTAGTTAGCTGTACTAGTCGAACTGATGCTTGACTGTTAAAATGGAAAACCAAATAAAATTATTTTGATATATAATTTTGGTTATATCACTAATATATTTATCTATTGACATCCATACGGTTGGATTATTGAAAAATATTTTTTAAAATAATCGTAACACTAATTCAGGATTCAACACTAGTTAGTTGTACTAGTCAAACTGATGCTTGACTGTTAAAATGTCAAACCAAATAAAATTATTTTGATATGAAATTTTGGGTACATCACTAATATATATATCTATTGACATCCATACAGTTGGATTATTGAAATTTTTTTTAAAAATAATCGTAACACTAATTCAGGATTCAACACTAGTTAGCTGTACTAGTCGAACTGATACTTGACTGTTAAAATGCCAAACCAAATAAAATTATTTTGATATAAAATAAGTTAATGTAGGTGACATTAATACAAACACGTATTTAGAAAGTACACAAGTGAGATATAGACATTTTGGACATCGTTTCTCAATGATATAGAAGAAAACTTAATACAAAATTAATAACATCATAAGTTATATTCAAATTAATGATTATATGATTTCTAAGTTCTCCTCTAAAATGATTTTTCCATGACCTCCAACCTTAATTACCTATTATATTATAATCACAAAATATGCTCAAAAGATTATATAATTCATTTATATTCTTTTTGGCCCTTTTTTATTAAAAGCATTTACTTATAACCTATTGTTTCTCTTTTTGTTTTAATTACAAGTATTATTAGTGAATACATATTGTTTTTTATTACATTTGAACATAGTTGTGGATTAGTTTTTTTTTTTGAAGTTCGCTTCTTCCGGTTTTTGCATCATCCAAGTCATGTTCTGCATTCTTGTTAAACTGCGCTTCTAATTTACTCTCATGATTATTTACCTTTGTACCTAATTCTTGCACATGTTGTTTAGTAGAAACCTTAGTTGACATGGAAACCAACTAAGTACCTTTCCACTAGCCAGTTTGGTGTGTGGCTCTTTCAATCAAAATCGACTGCATTTGTCCATCTCTGATTGTAGCTTTTTCAACGTTGCATCCATCTCCTCGTTGTTGGAAGCGTTGTCTTCTGTGTTTTTCGAGTTTCGTGGTGGTTCACTGGTGGACATGATGTAGGTGTGTAGAAATCCTTAGCAATTTTCCACAGACGGCGCCAATTGTTTTTACCAAATTTATGTGTGTTAATGCTAAAAATATATTTATAAGTTTTTAATGAAAGAACTAGGATTATAACGTAATGAAAATAGCAAGTAAAAAACACAGATTTGGTGACGCGGAAAATCCTGTAAAGGATAAAAACCGGGGTAAAGATACACTTCTTGACAATCTCACCTAATCTCATCTAGCTTTTTTCTTTTCTTGTCAGGAATATGTGCATATGCAATGCAACCGAAAATTCTTAGATTTCCAACCAAGCGCTTTGCCAATCGCCGACCTTGTTGGAAGATAAAGATACTTTGGTGCCATTTTTTGTGATACATTGCTCCGCTTGCTTTTTTGTGGGATACTTATACATGTTTGATATTTAATTACAGGTTTTGGTTCTGTTCTTTGTGTCTATTCATTGCAAAACTTTTCTCTTTGTATTTATCATGTGAGAGACAGACAACTAGACCTTCTCCTTTTCGATTTAAATTCCAATTATTCTTTTGCACTTGTCCTTTTGTAATGTACCTTATAAAGTTCTCATTTTTGGTTTAAAAATCTAATAACCTAAGAGATTCTCATGCTTTTGGATTACTCATCTGATGAGCCTAGAGAACTGCTCCTGAATTCGCATCTGATGAACCTTTGGAACTTCTCCTCTTCAATTCATCATGTGGGCCCGTGGAGCCATGTGCCCCAGTCGTCTGGATATGCTAATCAGGAGCTTATTCTCATTCATCCTCAAGACTTGAGCTCTGAATTATGCTGCTGGTTAAATTGGCTTGGGAGGTTAAAGGAATTTCCATAATGTTGTTCACAGAGGTCAAATGGTTCACGGCTACTGGCAACATCTGAAAATTCAGAATAGTTGCAACACTAATGGAATTGTTTTGATAATATTAATAATTTAACACCCATAATGCACAGCAGGTCCAAGGTCCATCACCCATGCTGGAAAGCAAACATTTGCAGTAATGATACAGTTGGAACTTAAACCGCGTACTTCTGAACTGCAGTTGAGAGTCTGGAGGCACACGGATGTGAGTATAAAGTTGAAATTGACCCCAAACAAGTAGAGAAATAATCAAGGAACAATACTTTTATTAAAACAAAAAATAAAAAAAATAATCAAGTAGAGAAATAACCGTTTCAGGTATAACTGGAACAGTTATAACCTAATCAAGGAACAATACTTAAACAAAAATAAAAAATATTTTAAAAACCCATGTTTAATTAAATCCTCGTGAATGATATAATTAATAAACCTGACAATCAAGCAACAATACTTTTATTAAAACAAAAAATATTAAAAAAACATATAAACTTTGCACATATTATTCCTTCATAAATGAAAAGCATATAAGATGAAAATAATTTGAAGTGGTCAAAACAATACCTCAACCCTTAATTTTCTCCGGATGAGACTTACCTTTGCTGTTGGTGTCTCTTAACATATTAACCACCACAACCGTGAACATTTGGCAAACCAAGTCATTGCAAGAACATACAAGAACTAATATGCCAATATATGGAATTTGTGAAATAAAGGATGTAATGAGATTAAATATTTCTTTATTACACAAGAGAATTTATTTGAATTTTAATTGGAAAGGCAAAACGTCATAGGATCCACGCCCAAAGCACTTCCATCAACTGAAAAAGGTGAAAGAGAGGTAGGTAACTGAGAGGGTTAGAGAAACCATATGGTTTGTTGCGCCACTAAGTACAAAATGAAAGAAACAAAGTTGAGAGACATCAAAATGAAGTATAATATCATTTAGCCAAGAACTATTTGAAAATTGGAAAATCGGTGAGGGCAATTCTTCAAGAATTTCAAAGTTTATGATGTCGAATTTATTAGATCCCATCTTTCCCTTGATTAAGTCATTTAATATGTGGATCAACTTATATATTACGTCATTTTAACAAACCCCTCATATTTAGATGAGCTATCAATATAAGAAAAACAGGTAAATACGACCGGCCAAAAGTCCTCGCATTTACCTAAATATGTCAGGACACGGTGGTATCTTTTAGTTTCTGGATCGGTCATAATACGGGAGGAATATTTACCTCAAAAGTATGAAGTAACTGAAGAAGTTCATAATAAGCAGCTTATACAGATAATTAATCAGATAATTCCAATAAACATTATAAAGAATACTTAGATGATACTTTGAAGGGAAATCCACTAACAGTTAAGAAGACTCTCTTTTTTGTTAATCAAGTGGTGAATGGAGTAATTTTCTAAAGGATTTCTATGATATATCAACATTAAAGCTAACATGAGAAACTCTAAGTAAGTCCTAGAAAGCTCAAGAAAACCAATAATGAGAATATACTAGTTTTGTGATCGTTTAATTATAAATATGTATATCCCATTAATATTTTATTAATGTGTAATATTAAAGTAGGTTAGTAAAATAGGAAATAAGTATATAAGTACATCTAAGTAAACATGTAAATATATAGAAAGTACAACTAATTTATACAAAATTTAAATATGTTAATAATTAAATAAAAAATAAGTATACAAATGCATATAAATAAACATGTAATGCTTAGAAATACGACCCGCCATTTAATTGAACCAACACACTACTTTCCTATTCATTATTAAATAATTAAGTATCTGTCATGAGTTGCATACATGATAAAAAGGGTGTATATAGTAAATATGATGTCGTTATTTTCCTAGAATGAAAACTAATACGAACCCATTATATTTTCCCTTATTACATGAAACTCTAAACCATTTTACAAAAATTCAATAATTACTATATAAGTATTCTTTAATAATCATTCACTTTTGGGTAAATAAATTAGAAAAATTATTTAGGTTAGATTTGAAAAAATATAGTCTTAAAACTGTAAATTTATTAGTTGGATTACATTTAATCAACAACTAATTTGAAAGAGATAAGACCACATATAGACTATATAAAACATTAGTGCGTTATCCTAATTACCTATATTTGCCAACTTATTTCATTTATTTTTTGTGTTCTTTATATGTATATCTTTTGTTCCTCTTTATACATATATATGCATATATATATATATATATATATATATATATATATATTTATAGGTATGAGTGTGATATATAGAGAGAATGAATGTGGCTGTCTTAAATCAACATGTTTAACATTAAATATTTGTTAATTTGTTTCAATTGTGTTGTTCATATGATTGTTTTTATGTGTATGGTGTATTCATGTTTATACAAATATATGTATAAGTATGATGGAGAAGGAGAGAATAAATGTGGCTCTTTATAGTAAACTAATAACCGAATGTGTTCTTCATCTATATTTTTTAAATTTTTGATGAACTTAGTAAGAGTTAAATCTCACATTTATATGTTCTTCAAAGGTTTGAGTTTTTTGAGCTTCATTAATTGTTATTGTTCATTTTCTATGTTATCTTTTGTGATGACAAATGCTTTCATTTTGAAATAATGATGTAGAAAAATGATTTAATATGAATAAAATATGTAAATTATACAATTAGTAAGTTGTATTGTTATTTTGTGTCATGTACATCAAGTTTCGATTATGTATACCTATGGTTTCGTAAGAGCTAGAGGGGGGGAGTTTATTTGCTTCTTTATTTGATATGGGTTTAATGTTGTTAGTTCGCTATGAGTTGTCTTTATAAATACTAATTAAGATTTCTAAGTTTAATCGTATGATATGAAATGAGAGCATGTAGAATTTTATCAAAGCTTTTGATCTTGTTTTATTAATTTTTCATTATTTTGACGATTTATCTGACTTGGAAATTATGTCTTTTTTTTGTTATATTTAGTATCTTACATGAATGATATCTAATTACTTGGAAATATTTTCTAATTACTTTGTAATATGCAAGGAAAAATGCTAATCAGAGACATGGGACGTGGTCGTGGACTTAGTGGAAGAACTTGTGTGATTTTACGAATACCTAGTCTACCTTCTCCACGTAATCAGAATACTCGTAAGATTACCAAAACCACTTGTAAGACCAATATAAAGACCCGGGCATGGAAATGACCTAGATCAAATTCCGATCACAAGTTTAGGGAAAAGAAAGCACGAACACCATGCCGCATCAGATTCCAAGTGGGACAGTAATTATTTATATATGTTTATTGTATAAATCTCATTCAACTTCAAAATGTATGTAAAAAATATGAATAAGATTAGCTCATAGATTATGAAGCTTTTGTGCTTACGACTGACTACATTAAAATTAATTTTATAGTATACACAATGATACAACAGTAAAGATATTGAATGCGACTATTCGTTCAAAATGGGCAGTTTGGGCATACACGTATATTGCCATTCTTGCACAAAATTCGAAATGGGCTGTAGAAGTTACCAAGAAGTTTGTTGTATGTTATTTTTATTTTTATAATTATGTACATTACGCACACCTAAGTTCTTTTTATTAATTAAGGCATTTGAAGATGCAAAAATCCGAAAAGGCTAAAGAGTGTTTTGAATTATATGTCAAAAAGAGTATTAAAAAATTGGTCAATCAATTCTCCCTCTCTCTCGATTAGAGTCGGCCGCCCCGTCTTTCTTTAACCCTAATCATCACACCCCCTTCTTCACCCTTTCTACCCATCTTCATCTCTATCTCCATCCTCTCTCTTCATCCATACAAAATTTTTATCATTTATTTTTAACTTTCTTTCAATAAATATCGGATTTTGTTCAAAAATTCGGTTCTTTTTTGTTTCGTTTAATTGAGTTATTATTTATGTGTCTGATTGTCTCACTTTGTGCGATGTGTCTCGCGTTATGCGATGTGTTGAAAATGGATTTCACGGTATATTGGAAGATCTGGATATCTTGCATCAACAACACTTTCGGTAGGTTTATAGCTGGTGTCCGGCAGGTAGATAGTTGGGGTGCTTTTGATACGGTAGTGAAAATCGCATGTGCTCACCTCTCACAAAATATTTTTGTTCATAACACAAAGGCCCTCTCAGTTTTTGCAATTGAGTCCTCTGAACATTGTACTATCCATGGAATTACTGTTTTCGGTGGAGATGCAGGCTGGATCGCTCGAGAAACCATTATCTTCATTTTTAATTTTCAGAATATTTTTATTCAGTTAGTTAAGCAATCCGGAAACAAACAGGTTAATTATTTAGTTCGTCTATTTATTTTTCAGCCTGGTTGCATGATCAATTAGGGGTTTTGTACCGATTGAGTTTTTTTCATGTTATTAATGAAATTTGCTATAAATTTGGCAAAAAAATAAATAAAAATTGGTCAATCAAGAAAAAGCGTTGTTCGAAGAAAATGTAGAGTTTTCCAAGAATGCTATAGACATTGGCATTTTCATCAGTATTTCACAATGACATAGAAGAATTATAAGCTAATTAATGATTATATGATTTTTATACTCTTCTGTGAAAGGATTTTCACATGGCCTACAACCTTAATTACCTATTATATTATAATTGAAAATGTGATCAAGAGATTCTCAAATTCATTTATATTTTTTTATCCCTATATAATGATAATAATTTTATTTTTCTAAACTTTTTTTACATAATTAGATGTGATTGGTGCACTACTTATCATTTTTTCTCCTTTTCTTTTCATTAAAAGCATTTCTTTGTGATTACATATTGTTTTTGTTTACATTTGAATTTAATTGTGGATTAGCAATTTATTTTATAGATTAGCAATTTATTTTATAGATTAAACAATTTATAGGAGTAAAGAATTGGTACTAAATACAACAATTTTTTTTCAACCACATTATGTAATTTATAAAAAAATATCTTAGTGCAAATATATTATATTATATAATTTCAAATAATATATTAGTGTTTTTCCAAAAAATAAAATGGTGTAATACAAAAATGATCAAAATAGACTATTTATGACCATTTTCAACAATATTTCTTATGAAGTTGGTCGGTTACATTGTGATCCGATATAATTGATGAAAATATTTCTTTGTTTGTCTATAAACATGAAAAAGACCAACAAACCAAAGTTGACACGGACCACCGTGACATCCTAGTCAACCTTGACACGTGGCACATACATGCCAAGTAGGAAAAACGGGGACCAAGCAAAGGTGAATTGTAGATTTAAAAGTAACCAAAAACTTGGTCGGTTATCAAACTTTATTAAACATTCACGTTGCTCCCATGTAAATGGGTGGGACCAATACTCAAGAAAATGAAAAAGTTATTTATTACCTTTTTGATCCGTAATGACCATTATCATAGATCGAAAAGTCATTTCCGACTCAGACTCATCCAATTTGACATATTTGGTCGTAAGTTAATATAGGTGAAATTAATACAAACAGGTATTTAGAAAGTACACAAGTGAGATATAGACATCATAAGTTATATTCTAATTAATGATTATATGATTTATAAGTTCTCCTCTAAAATGATTTTTCCATGGCCTCCAACCTTAATTTCCTATTATATTATAATCACAAAATATGCTCAAAAGATTATAAAATTCATTTATATTGTTTTTGGCCCTTTTTTTATTAAAAGCATTTATTTATGACCTATTGTTTCTCTTTTTCTTTTAATTACAAGTATTATTAGTGACTACATATTGTTTTTTATTACATTTGAACTTAGTTGTGGATTAGTTTTTTTTTTGAAGTTCGCTTCTTCCGGTTTTTCCATCATCCAAGTCATGTTCTACATTCTTGTTAAACTGCGCTTCTAATTCACTCTCACGATTATTTACCTTTGTACTTAATTCTTGCACATGTTGTTCACTAGAAACCTTAGTTGACATCGAAACCAACTATGTACATTTCCACTAGCCAGTTTGGTGTGTGGCTCTTTCCATCAAAATCGTCTGCATTTGTCCATCTCTGACTATAGCTTTTTCAACGTTGGAGCCATCTCCTCGTTGTTGGAAGCGTTACCTTCTGTGTTTATCGGGTTTCGTGGTGGTTCGCTGGTGGAAATGATGTAGGTCTGTAGAAATCCTTAGCAATTTTCCACAGACGGCGCCAATTGTTTTTACCAAATTTATGTGTGTTAATGCTAATAATATATTTATAAGTTTTTAATGAAAGAACTAGAATTATAACGTAATAAAAATAGCAACACTACACCATATAAGGCCTATCGCAACACCCTGTTTAAAGAATGTTACCTAATATGTTACCCTAGATATGGTACTAATCAGATAATCTAACATTGTGGTTTTTATGTTACCTAAGCCAAAAACCTGATGTTGCATTAGGTACAAAGTGTTGCAGCTTGGAACATTTTTGTCAAAGTGTTACTTTAGAGTATTAAAACATAATTTTAATATTTTTTAATATTAAATATTAATTTTAATTCATTTTTCAAGAATCTTAGCTGATATACTAATACAAATTTAATAAATGAGATATATGGTACACGGATATTTTTTATAACAAAAAAAATATAAAAATGTAACATACGAATTTATATAAAATATTAAAATATGTAAAAATTGTATAATTATTTGAATATTAATTATTACATAATTGTTGCAGTTTGGACCTGAACATATATCCAAATTTTGGACCTGGT
Source organism: Apium graveolens (assembly GCF_009905375.1). NCBI lineage: Eukaryota > Viridiplantae > Streptophyta > Magnoliopsida > Apiales > Apiaceae > Apium > Apium graveolens. The sequence goes on from NC_133656.1 coordinate 99,843,697, forward strand.
AATTCGGAGAGAGAGGGAAATTTTGGGTAAAAAGCTGCCCAAATTTTTTGGACAAATTGAAAAATTTGACATCTCCCTCGTTACACATCTTTCTCAGTCCGCATCTCATTCTCTCTCAACACACACTCTCTCTGTTACCCATCTCTCTCAGCACGCTCTCTCTGTCTACTCTGTCGCTAATCTCTCTCTACCACTCTCTCTACCACTCTCTCTCGCTGCCATTTTCTGACCATAATCTTACTATCATTCTTATTGTAGTACATCTATTGACCCATCTCTGTCTCTCTCCAACTGCGTTGTCTCTCTCCCAACCCCGATTTCTCAGTCCCAGTTCTCACTGCCTCGCTCTTTGTTATTCACACCGACTATATAATTAGATCATTGAGTCTTCAAATTAATTGATTCAAAGCTACGGTCGTGCCTAATTTGAAAACTTCAAATTAGGGCTTCTTACAATTGGGATTTCAAATTTTTAGTTTAAATTAGGGCCTTCAACTAATTTTATGCCTTTGATTTCAGGTCTTCTTTGGTAGAATTGGAGCTTTGGAGTTTCAATTTTAGGTATTTTGATTATGATTTTTGGTATTTTTGGGCCTTTTTTAAATGTTGGATACATCAACATATATGTTTGATTTTAGAACACTGCTTATAAGAGACTAGTTGGTAATCCTTTGTCTGATGATGTAAAGTTTGCTTAATATTTTGATTTAAGGATTGCTTGTTTCTTTTTAATTTAAGAATATTTTTTGTTTTTTAATTTAAGTGTATGTGATCGGAACACCTGTGTCCTCTATGTCTTAATAGTCCCAATAAGGTTATAAGTAACATACATAATTGTATAAAAAAAGATTAAGCATGCGCTATTTACATTTCAGTTACACATGGTAATTTAGAGATCAATAATTTGTATATCAAAAATTCAAAATGATAGCAAACGATATCTGAAATGCTTGATGCTATCTTACCTTTTTAGAATATTTGATTGTAAGTGTTGCCTGTAATATAAGGTTTGTTTGAATCAAGATTGTTTTACTCAGAAGTTGTTCTTTTATTTTAGAAGTTGGTTTTGATGCAAATTGAATGTTTAGTCCTTTACGCTGTCTCTGTATTATTTCTCACATACTTGATGTTTTCTAAAATATGATATCTATGCAAATGACTACAAATATTGTGCGTTTAGTTGACTTCAGTTCTAACATTATATAGATAAACCAGTCAAGACCATCCCAAACAAATAAAAGAAAATGAGTTTATGCTAGTACAACTAGTAATGTTCCAGAAGCATCAAAACCTCATACAGAGATGCTCTGTGTGTGTGACCGCGAGAAACGAGCACGTAAGAATGCACTGCAGTTGCTTTCCGTTATATATCAACTAGAAGAAAGGGTAACAGAATATGATTCAGATAGATTATTACTATTTCTTCTGCTGGATGTAGCTCTTGAAGTTGAATGTTACCCACTTCAGAATAGGTTTTAATATGCAGGTTTGTGGCATTTCAGTATGCTAATAGTAGAAGTGTAGAGCAGTTATCAGAAGCCTACTGTTTCAGACTTCAGACTTAATAGAACAATGTAAATTCACGGATTTACTTTGAGAAACAGGGCATGTTGAATCATAATTTAGACGTGGTATATTTGTGTGTGCAGTGTGTAATATGGACGCCCTGGTGTGCATAACCTTGATTTGCATATTATTTACTGATCTTGTTTTGTATATTGAATTTAGACTTAATCAATCTCATGGCTGATGTTGTTGAGCAAGATGATTTTAATAAAATGAATGCCAGAAACATTTTTATGGTTTTTACACCAAACATGACTCGGGTATTTTAGCTCGATTTCAGGTATAAAAATTTAATTAAAAGTTTGGTGGTTCTGATTTATTAAGATTTGAGTTGCAGCAAATTCATTTATTCTTGATGTTCCTCAAGATTCCCCAAGCTCTCAGGTATATTCAATTAACTCGTTACTCGCGTCTTTTTTGATGTAATTGTGGTAATTGAAAAGTACGTACTTTAAAGATCACTTTTCTTACAAATGTTCTATAATTTTTCAGGGACCTTTTGCTCTCTGCCGAATAATAAAAAAGAATGAGCAAGGAATTAGCATGATCGAGATAAAATGCACACTACTAATGTTTAAAATTAGACGACTGGCTTGCTTAAATGTTTCAAACCTGACCCCTTACACTGCCATCTGCTGGATCCATCATATATGTTAGTTGCTTGTATTAGTTACTAGCTTGTTTTCAAAGACCCCCTGTTTGTTCTACTTCTAGTTTTGTTCTAGGGTCGTAATCTTTGTACTTGGATACTTCTGACTTCTATTGGAACCCTGAACCATTTTGTTGGTCTTAACACTGCTTCAATTGTTACTTAACTCAGGATTCAGCACATTAATAGTATTTGCAGAACATGCTCATTACATATATCTATACAATACATTATGTGATGTACCTTGATTGTGCAGAACATGCAAAACCTTCGAATAAAAAAAAATATTAACATTTTGTGATAACTGCCTTCTCTTCCATGCCCTGGACTTTTATCCCCTACTCTGATTTTACTTCCTGCCAAAATTTGCTCAAGACATTTGGATTTAAGTTTGTATACTGTATGTACATAGGTTGTGTTAAAAATGTTTGATATTTCGACAAAGAAAAAACTTTCTGTATGTGTTTGTGAAGTGCAATTTAGTCTTTAATTAATTATGATATCTATTTAAACTCTTCATCATTTTACCCTCCTGCATTCTCATCTGAATCCTGATTAATCAACAATTATCTTACCCTTGCATCTGTTAATAATTACAGGTACACATTCAGAGTCTTGAAGACAAGGTGGTCTCCCTACATTTCTTTGAAGAGGGTTCTTCCCCCTTCTTACCCTGGCCTCACCGCGGAACTCATGACAGCTTACGAGCAATTAGCCAAAACTAAGAACTTTGAGGTTGTGCTCTTCTATGTCTATGACACGGCAAGTACTCTTGGTTGTACAAATGAAGATACATTCTGGAACAAATTCAAGACAATGCCTTAGTTGGTGATCCCGTTTAAAGACCCGACCATTAAGAAGTTAAAGAGGATCTGCCACTATCCCGAAGATTTGGTAGGGCTGGCTCCAGATCCCGGACTTGTTATAGTTGGACCTCGAGGGGAATTCTGCGAACCATATGCTGCCGATGTTTTTATGAATTCTGGAATTCCAGCATACCCATTCAGTTGCAAAAAAAATGGTTGATTTGGTGGCTGGAAAAAGCAAAGAGTGTGAAGTTGGACATGCTATGGGATTCCAAAACTGTCCTCAGACGAAGAGATAAATCTGAGGCAAGTTCTTTCAACATTTAATGCATCTTTAAAACTGTCAGATTCTGTATCCTCTTGAAGTTTGTTCTCCGTTCTCTTTCGTTAATCTAGACAAGTTCCCTCTATTCTAAATTGGTATAAAATCCTGTTGCAACTTGCAATTTCCTTTATTTTTAGCGGTACACAACTTGTTTACAGTCCATCACTTGTTGCGATTATGTTGATCCTCTGAATGAACTTTTATCCGTTTTCTCTTTATAGGTTGAATTCTCCGAAGTTGTTGGGAAGAGAATTATACTTCTTATTGGGATTAGTTGGGTTCGAGTTGCTGCAGATTCCCTTTCAATTCTAAAGTCGAAGTATAGCATGTTGAAGGACACAGATGATGACTTTGAGGTAATCCAAATCTTCGACTTGAGTGAGCTAGCTTATTACAAGGAGCATGTTGCAGATCTACCATGGCTTGTACATCATTTAGGCTCACATCAGCTATCATTGTTACTTCCTGCTTCGAACCGTGCTCTGCTTATTGCCTTCAATCGCCATGGACAAGTTGTTAGGAGGGCAACTACTCCATGCTTTAAAGTCAGAGTAGATGCAACATTCCCCTTCTATGCTGCTGGTGATTTGGAAGAGGAGGTTTATAGTGAGCTGTACATACGCTTTAATTGATATTATTGGCAGGAGGATAATATTTTTCATGATTTAAGCACGGAGAGTGCATAATTGGGTGCTCGTCGAATAGGTGTATTTGGAATACCCCCTATTGGATGTCTTTCATCATAGAGGACACTACAAGGAGGAGTGCAAAGACAATGTGCAGAAAATTACAATGAACTAGACTTGTAATGTTTGTATTTAGTAGATTAAGAAGTTTGGGATGTATTAGATATAGTACATTTAATTGCACATCGGTTTTATGAAATTGTATTGTTGGATGGATCGTTTAGTTAATGAATTTGTTTTTGGGATTGCATAAATATTAACAACAAATTTTCATTTTTTTTATTAGCAAAATGTTACATTAGCTTTATAAAATGTTACAATAACAAAAAAATGGGACCCATATTCCATGTAATAACTGTGGGCCCTAATGTGGGTCTCACTTTTTTAAAAATATTTTAGAACTTTAAGATAACATAAAAAACAAGTTACAACTATCTCTCTTTCTGTTGCATTAGCAAGTTAAGGCAACATATAAACAAGTTAAAACACGATGTTGCCTTAGGCACCAAAGATGTTACCTTAGACCCCTAAGGTAACATGAAAAAACCTATCTTTAAGAAAATGTTACCTTAGCTTAAAAATGGGGCAAAAGCAACATATTTACCACCTAATATAACGTTTTTTTGGTGTTACAGTAGGCATTTTATGGTGTAGTGCAAGTAAAAAACACCACGATTTGGTGAGGCGGAAAATCCCGTAAAGGATCAAAACCGCAGGTGGGATTTGTAGCCCAGCCTAAAAGAGATCCACTATATCAAAATAACGTAGCTGAATTACAATGTAAGAAGTAGTGTATTTTTGTGTTCTACTAGAAGACTTGCTCTAGTCTATGTATTTTCTACTATTTATCCCCCTCTAATCTTCATGCCGTTGTCTCTCTTTTTTATTTGAATTGCCTTCTATCCTTTTGTTAGCTATTTTTTCTCTTCCCATCTCTCTTACCATCTTCCACCTTCTTCTCCACTTTTTTGATGCTTATCTCCTATTTTTCAGGTTTGTTATTGAATCCTTCTACACGTCTTTGGCTCTCTTCTTGTAGCTGTCTATGTCGACATGTCGCATGCAACTTCTAGTCGTCATGTCGTAGAAATACTTGATATAACAAATAGCAAGTACGTATCTTATTGTTTCCATGCGTACTACTGGAGCAAAATTTTCAGTTAAATTAATTTCTGGTTGCTGAGAAGTACCCCTTAGATACTAATCTTGCTTTGTGCTTTTGGACTGTTCCATCTTTATTATATTTTGTCTTATAGACCCACTTCAGTCCTATGACAACTTTATAGACTCCTAATTACTTTTGGCTGATAGCCAGGGCCACCATGTGTTAGATAGTTCAAGCATTCTTGTTTACATATGTAACAAATACATTTACATGATCATATAGATTTTTATGCACGAGAGCCATTATTATTAATGAGATTAGACCTAATAAAAAATTTAAGTTCATATTAAGCAGGGCATATATAGCTTATACAGATAATTAATCAGATAATTCCAATAAACATTATAAAGAATGCTTAGATTAGACTTCATGTGATTTTTTAAAACCTATAATGTACAGACCAGCTCTGATGAAAATTTGCAAGATATACCTGAACGACTTTGCAGCATCAACAATTCCACTAATGTACACATCAGATGGAAATATCTGGAAATGAAGAGCAGAAAATATTAGACAAAGGACAAAGTATAAGCACTTGTAGCTTAATGACATGCTTGATCTAAAGTTAGAGGATTGAGCAGATCACTGAAAACTGATCACGTCACAAATGGCTAGTACATGAACGAAAAAAATTAGTGTCAGAGAAATAAATGGAACAGTAGGTTTTTTATGCCTGTTTCAATATAGTAATTAGTGACTAATTAATCTATTAAACTATTCGCGTGAAACATGTACAAATATATTTTTTTCTTTGGTTCCTTTTGTTGTGTCATGTGTGTTTACTGCATACATATAATCACATACACAATTTACAATTCACGAAGAAAAATCCTTTCCCATTACCTAATTACTTTTTTGAGGATTACATAAGCCTCCTTATAGACTCCTAATTACTTTTGGCTGATAGCCAGGGCCACCATGTGTTAGATAGTTCAAGCATTCTTGTTTACATATGTAACAAATACATTTACATGATCATATAGATTTTTATGCACGAGAGCCATTATTATTAATGAGATTAGAGCTAATAAAAAATTTAAGTTGTTAATGTGCGTCGGCATGGAGACACACAAGAAAATCGATTTCGGTATTGTAAGAATCTCAAGATTTTTGAAAGATTGTGGAATATGGATACGAAGAACCATACATGTTATCTTACCATAATAACTAATACTTTGAAGGGAAATCCACTAACAGTTAAGAAGACTCTCTTTTTTGTATGGAGTAATTATCTAAAGGATTTCTATGATATATCAACATTAAAGCTAACATGAGAAACTCTAAGTCCTAGAAAGCTCAAGAAAACCAATAATGAGAATATACTAGTTTTGTGTTCATTTAATTATAAATATGTATATCCCATTAATATTTTATTAATGTGTAATATTAAAGTAGGTTAGTAAAATAGGAAATAAGTATATAAGTACATCTAAATAAACATGTAAATATATAGAAAGTACAACTAATTTATACAAAATTTAAATATGTTAATAATTAAATAAAAAATAAGTATACAAATGCATATAAATAAACATGCAATGCTTAGAAATACAACAATGACCCGCCATTTAATTGAACCAACACACTACTTTCCTATTCATTATTAAATAATTAAGTATCTGTCATGAGTTGCATACATGATAAAAAGGGTGTATATAGTAAATATGATGTAGTTATTTTCCTAGAATGAAAACTAATACGAACCCATTATATTTTCCTCTATTGCATGAAACTCTAAACCATTTTACAAAAATTCAATAATTACTATATAAGTATTCTTTAATAATCATTTACTTTTGGGTAAATAAATTAGAAAAATTATTTAGGTTAGATTTGAAAAAATATAGTCTTAAAACTGTAAATTTATTAGTTGGATTACATTTAATCAACAACCAATTTGAAAGAGATAAGACCACATATAGACTATATAAAACATTAGTGCGTTATCCTAATTACCTATATTTGCTAATTTATTTTATTTATTTTGTGTGTTCTTAATATGTATATCTTTTGTTCCTCTTTATCATATTTATGCATTTATATATATATATATATATATATATATATATATATATATATATATATTTATAGGTATGAGTGTGATATATAGAGAGAATGAATGTGGCTGTCTTAAATCAACATGTTTAACATTAAATATTTGTTAATTTCTTTCAATTGTGTTGTTCATATGATTGTTTTTATGTGTATGGTGTATTCATGTTTATACAAATATATGTATAAGTATGATGGAGAAGGAGAGAATACATGTGGCTCTTTATAGTAAACTAATAACCGAATGTGTTCTTCATCTATATTTTTCAATTTTTTGATGAACTTAGTAAGAGTTAAATCTCACAGTTATATGTTCTTCAAAGGTTTGAGTTTTTTGAGCTTCATTAGTTGTTAATGTTCATTTTCTTTGTTATCTTTTGTGATGAAAAATGCTTTCATTTTGAAATAATGATGTAGAAAAATGATTTAATATGAATAAAATATGTAAATTATACAATTAGTATGTTGTATTGTTATTATGTGTCTTGTACATCAAGTTTCGATTATGTATACCTATGTTTGCGTAAGAGCCAGAGAGGGGGGAGTTTATTTGCTTCTTTATTTGATATGGGTTTAATGTTGTTAGTTCTCTATGAGTTGTGTTTATGAATACTAATTAAGATTTCTAAGTTTAATCGTATGATATGAAATGAGAGCATGTAGAATTTTATCAAAGCTTTTGATCTTGTTTTATTAGTTTTTCATTATTTTGACGATTTATCAGACTTAGAAGTTATGTCTTTTTTTTGTTATATTTAGTATCTTGCATGAATGATATCTAATTACTTGGAAATATTTTCTAATTACTTTGTAGTATGCAAGGAAAAATGCTAATCAGAGACATGGGACGTGGTCGTGGACTTAGTGGAAGAACTTGTGTGATTTTACGAATACCTAGTTTACCTTCTCCACGTAATCAGAACACTCGTAAGATTACCAAAAACACTTGTAAGACCAATATAAAGACCCGGGCATGGAAATGACCTAGATCAAATTCCGATCACAAGTTTACGGAAAAGAAACCACGAACACCATGCCGCATCAAATTCCATGTGGAACAGTAATTATTTATATATGTTTATTGTATGAATCTCATTCAACTTCAAATGTATGTGAAAAATACGAATAAGATTAGCTCATAGATTATGAAGCTTTTGTGTTTATTTCTGACTACATTAAAATTAATTTTATAGTATACACAATGATACAACAGTAAAGATATTGAATGCGACTATTCGTTCAAAATGGGCAGTTGGGGCATACACGTATATTGCCATTCTTGCACAAAATTCGAAATGGGCTGTAGAAGTTACCAAGAAGTTTGTTGTATGTTTTTTTTATTTTTATAATTATGTACATTACACACACCTAAGTTCTTTTTATTAATTAAGGCATTTGAAGATGCAAAAACCCGAAAAGGCTAAAGAGTGTTTAGAATTATATGTCAAAAAGAGTATTAAAAAATTGGTCAATCAATTATCCCTCTCTCTCGATAAGAGTCGGCCGCCCCATCTTCCATTAACCCTAATCATCACACCTCCTTCTTCACCCTTTCTACCCATCTTAATCTCTATCTCCATCCTCTCTCTTCATCCATACAACATTTTTATCATTTGTTTTTAACTTTCTTCCAATAAATATCGGATTTTGTTCAAAAATTCGGTTCTTTTTCGTTTCTTTTAATTGAGTTATTATTTATGTGTCTGATTGTCTCACTTTGTGCGATGTGTCTCGCGTTATGCGATGTATTGAAAATGGATTTCACGGTATATTGGGAGATCTGGATATCTTGCATCAACAACACTTTCGGTAGGTTTATAGCTGGTGTCCGGCTGGTAGATAGTTGGGGTGCTTTTGATACGGTAGTGAAAATCGCATGTGCTCATCTCTCACAAAATATTTTTGTTCATAACATGAAGGCCCTCTCAGTTTTTGCAATTGAGTCCTCTGAACATTGTATTATCCATGAAATTAATGTGAGGGTCAATTGTGAAACTACTGTTTTCGGTGGAGATGCAGGCTGGATCGCTCGAGAAACCATTATCTTCATTTTTAATTTTCAGAATATTTTTATTCAGTTAGTTAAGCAATCCGGAAACAAACAGGCTAATTATTTAGTTCGTCTATTTGTTTTTCAGCCTACTTGCATGATCAATTAGGGGTTTGTACCGATTGAGTTTTTTTCATGTTATTAATAAAATTTGCTATAAATTTGGCAAAAAAATAAATAAAAAATTGGTCAATCAAGAAAAAGCGTGGTTCGAAGAAAATGTAGAGTTTTCCAAGAATGCTATAGACATAGGCATTTTCATCAGTATTTCACAATGACATAGAAGAATTATAAGCTAATTAATGATTATATGATTTTTATACTCTCTTGTGAAAGGATTTTCGCATGGCCTACAACCTTAATTACCTATTATATTATAATTGAAAATGTGATCAAGAGATTCTCAAATTCATTTATATTTTTTTATCCCTATATAATGATAATAATTTTATTTTTCTAATCATTTTTTACATAATTAGATGTGATTGGTGCACTACTTATCATTTTTTTCTCCTTTTTTTTTCATTAAAACACTACACCATAAAATGCCTACTGTAATACCAACAAAACGTAGCATTTGTGGGTAAATATGGTGCTCTTTCCCCACTTTTAAGCTAAGGTAACATTTTCTTAAAGATAGGTTTTTCCATGTTGCCTTAGGAGTCTAAGGTAACATCTTTGGTGCCTAAGCCAACATCGTGTTTAACTTGTTTATATGTTGTCTTAGCTTGTTAATGCAACAGAAAGAGAGATCAGTTGTAACTTGTTTTTTATGTTACCTTAGAGTTTTAAAATGTTTTTAAAAAGTGGGCCCCACGGGGGGACCCACTAGCTGACATGGCAAGTGTGAGACCCACAGTGCTGAGTTGTCTTGATGACGTGGCAAGTGAGCCCATAGAACCTAATGTAACACTTTAAAATGCTGTTGTAACACTATAACTAGCCTAATGAAATGTTTTAAATATACTATGGTAACAGTTTAGGAGGCTATTGTAACACTTTAGCACAAAAAAATTGAAATGCTTATTCTGTAAACTGAAGAATCCCAATTATACAAATTCATAACTACAAAAAATGCATCCAACCCAAACATTAAACTAGTTCATGTTCTTTACTTAACAACAGCTAAAAATTATAAATTTTAAAAAGTACTACTAGAAGCTAATGTTTTAATTTGCTTCACTTTCTCCTGGACTCCACCATCCGGACCTGTCCCTTGCAGAAAAGAGTTTTCTTTTAGGTGAGAAGCCAAAAATATCATGAAGAACTTCGTTGTCCTGTTTCCATGAAGGTACTTTGTAATAAGAACCTTTAATCATTTATAACTCAACAGAACAGCCAACAAGGAGGTCAAGGTAAAGAATGAATAGACTTGACCTGCATTTGCTTGCCATATGTTTTCAGGAAGGTATATCTCCAGAAATAAACAAAAAACAAAAAGCAATAATAATTTATCGAACAAATACTGGAGCAGATTGTTTACTAAAGAGATGTTAGAAAATGAATGAAACTGTGATTGATCACAAAGACAGATAGCTCACCTTGATATATTTGAGTTCCTAGTCAAAGTAGTTTCTAGTATATCCCCATTTAAAACTTGTATCCAATTATATATATTAAACATGTCTTGTTCACTTCACTTGCATTTAAAGATTAATTCATTATATGATTGCCATGTCATAGATTGTCATTATATGGGTTCACTACTTTTTAGTTTACAGCCTTTAACCCGTCAATATCACTATACTTGTTAATACTTGACACTACGCCTACTTTTCTATTATGAAGTATAACCGTGTCAAGTCAAAAAACTATTGTCCCTGCTATTAGTATGTCCTGGCTATATTACACCCCCCCCCCAATTTGAAAATAGTCTGCAACTGAGTTCCAGAATCTTGCTGCAATATCATATGGATAATCAATTGCACATCACAGAACACTTGATGATTGATTAAAATATTGATTAAGTAAATGTCTGAAACAAGCTTACAACATAAAAAAGAATCTACCTTATATCAAATTCTTCAGACTTTTGAACTGCTTCTTGGGCTGCTTTAACAGTTTGATTTCTCATACCAAGATTTGAGCAAAACCTCCTCTGCAGAACAGAAGCATGTCAATTGAAGCAGGGCAAGAACCAATAAAACTCCATTATAAAACCATGAAGGTGACAGACGAATATTGTGACCAGCCAGATACCAAAACTTATTTTAAAGGAAGCTCACCATAAAATCCCCAGCATGTATTGTTCCCATCTACACTGACTGGCCCTTTTCCATCTCAAGTTGCTTCACTATGTATTCCTTTGCTCGGCCAATTTCCTTCTTTGACGCTCCATTGACAACAGAGCAAATTTCTAGTTTGAAATCCACAGGCTTAGGAAAGATCATTATATGCTAGTGCAACATTTATTTTAGCTAGTGTAACAAATATGTACATATTACAATTGATGTAAGGCACCTCAGCTTCAGCAGCGATAAACCCACCTCAGCTTTATCTTCCTACTTTATGTAAGGCATCTCTATATTAACATCCTCATAGTAATTCAGTATGTCCCTTCCACTTTTGCTATCTCTGTGTTCCATTAAAATATAATCACAAACTAAAAATCAACCATATATATAAGGGCATATAAAATGATTGTGGAAAGCCAAGTAAACACATGACCAACAAATGATTTACTAGGTACTTGCGGCTGGAAACTATTAGATTCAGGAAATAATATGAATTATAAAGTACTCGCATCTATGTGTTTTAACCTTGTAAACAGGTCCGCATCTATGTGTTTTAACCTTGTAAACAGGTCCAAATCCTCCTTGTCAAAGCTTATTGTTCAACGAGAAGTCATTGGTGGCTTTAGCTAATTGGATAAAAGTAAATAAACATAAATCTAACTTGTTCTTTCCAATTATGTTGGTTGCTTCAGCCTCGAATTTAAGTCTTGATATTCCTCCGCAAATGAGGAGTCTAAAATAAAAATGAAAACGCATTTTCTGGCATATACATGCAATATTATGACTAGTTTTCTACCTTTCCCCTCCAATTAAAACAACTTAATTCTATCATCTAGTCAGTTCAAGATGCAGATAATTGTAATCTGCATAAGGTAAAAATTAAGCAAACATACCCACTAATAGGCACCCTCCTCAGATCCATCAAGAACAATCACCGAATTAGGTATAGAGAGACTTGTGTTTGGCAGTTTCACATCCGGAACCTTTACAAAACCATCAAACAACTATTTACTTATCTATTCCAGAAATATATCAACATATTAGGTATTAAATTAAACATAAAATTAACCACATAAAACATCAAAAAATCAAATACATATTTATCTTCCGCAACAAACCCATTAAGAGAACTTCAGAAAAGAGTGTCATGAACACATAAATGAGAGAGGGGGAAAGGGGAGGAGAGAGAGTACCCAAAATCCACAACCTACAGAGAGCGTTGTTACGCTCTCTATTCATACGATTCCAAGCTCTGGTTCTCTCTTTCTCACCATAAATTGAAACTCTAAAAGGAAGCTCAAAATCCAAATCTTTTATTCAAACTACAATTGAACCGAATTTAACTCCAAAATCATACTCAAAATCTAAAATCAAAAGCGAAGATGCCCTGAAATTAAAGAAAGACATTTATTAGTTGAAGCTTAAGTGATGAAATTGAGTCAATTGAAATAAAACAAAAAAAATCCTAATTTACCTGAACCCTAATTTTGATTTGAAAAACTGTAATCAAAAGCCTCTTCAAACCCTTTACCCAAACGGCAACATCCTAATTTGAGGAACAAAATTTACAATCGAGAGAGAGAAATTTACATAGAGTTGGAGAAAGATCAAAGAGAGAGAAAGAGTGAAAAAGAGAGTAGCAGGAGAGAATGAAATAATATAGTTTGAGAGATATTGAAATGACCCAAAAATTTGGGCGATTTATTTCCCGCTTATCCGAAAATAATGCACCTTGTTTGGGTTCAAAATTTTTGAGGTATTCTTTTTATTGTTGTAATATAAATAATATATAAGTAACTATTATTTAATAGAAAATTAAATATTTTTATGTACTTTATTATTCTTGTAAATTTGTATATTTAAATTTTAAAATTTTTTTTATTTTCAAATATCAATGCTTACATTACAAATTGAGGAGAAATTTATCCTATTTTTATTTTTCATGTATAATTACCAAAAAAATAAATTTATTTTGTACTTTTAAAATTTTATTTTATTCAAGATTCGTATTCATTTAAAAATAAATAATATTTTGTATAAAATTAACAAATCACCATATATAGTATTTATTAAATTCTTATATCACCAAAATCTTGTAAAATTATTATTTTTTTCTTTAAAATGATTATATTTATCTTTATAATACTCTAAGGTAACACTTATCCATCAATGTTGCAAATTTAAACACAGTAACACTGCATTTTTAGCTAAGGTAACACTAAAACATAATGTTGTAGTAGGCCAAGAAAAGTATAGCTAAGCCAACATATCAGAGTAACATTACTCCTAAAGGGGTTGTCATAGGTCATCTATGGTGTAGTAAAAGCATTTCTTTGTGATTACATATTGTTTTTCTTTACATTTGAATTTAATTGTGGATTAGCAATTTATTTTATATATTAAATTTTGGGTTCTTTGGAGTTTATTTTTGTTTTGGATAATTGTTGGCCAACTAAATTTATTTTAAATTTATCTCCACACGTGCTAGGCTTTTAAACGACATACAAAACAATACTTATAAGTAAAGTAAAATTAGTTTGAAATTATTATACAATTGATATATTACATATTATATAGACTTTGCTTGATAGGAATGTTGGATAGATATTATTTAAAACTTTTGTCTATGTAAAGTAATTGTTACTTATTTCAATTTTCAGAATTTAATTTATAGTTAATAATCAATAAAAAGATGTTATGGCTATATAATTTATATAAAAGTGAATGAAATAAACTTTTCTTTGTCGTTGTTTTGAGTAATGTATACAAGAGATAACTAATATTATCAATTTAAGATATCTGCATATAGATCCTCACAAATTTAACAATATTTGATTAATAATAATTAACATGATACTAATTTATCTATTATTTCGAAACCGGTTACTACGATTACATTGCTTGAATTTAAAAGATAATAGATAATTAAAAAAATTAGTACAACAAGGACAGTGACAAAGAGGATGACTACGGATCTCCTTGGACAATCAGATGACACCCTCATTCGAATCAGATGACCTAATACGAGTTTTGCTACAGTGGGGGACTTTTTCTAGTTTTGGGGCAAGATTATGCAGAACTCCCTTTAGTCGCAACTGCTAAGGCCAACCAATACAAGAAATATGAGGACATGGAATAATCAGATAGGGTGACCTTTCCTATCACCTCATGTGCAAAACATTACACTATTTTAATAAAAATAAATAAAAATCAATATAAAAGAATCAAAAAGAGAATTAGTATGTATACCTACCTAGATCTTTGATGTATAATGAACAATCCCTAATAAATCTACACATATGAAAAATTTAAGGATTAACAGTGGCAACCTATAATAAAAAGTTAAATTAAAATCTTATTTATTAGAAATTAGTTGTACCTTTAGCACAAAGACCCTGATGTCTTCCCCAAATGCGCTCTCACTACAACAAATCTGCCCATTTACGACGGTTTTTTTGAACTGAAATCGTCGTAATTGAGCCATTTACGACGGAAAAAATCGTCATTTTTGGTCGAGTAGTAAGTTCATTTTTTCGTCACAAGATAAAATTGCGTCGCAAGTTAGGAAGTCGGGGCCCACATACTCAATAAAATAATAAATCTACTACGACGGAATTTATCGTCGTAAGATACCACAATACAACGATTAATAACGTCGTAAGTTATCTACTTACGACGGAAAAAACGTTGGATATTACCTTAAGGGACCCACTTTTAATGAGATAAAACCTAATTTTACGACGAAAAAATACGTCGTAAGTTAGAAATTTCCGACGGAAAATGTGATGAACAACCGTCGTAAATAACCTAGTAACCAAAAAATATTAAAATCATCAATATGCTTTTTTTTCAAGTTTCTAGGATTTTTTGGCTTCTAAATCAAATCATTTATTCGTCTAATAGCACGTATTTTACATACAACTGTAGCGCAAACTAATACTAATTTCAAATATGAAAAGTTTATAACAAGAAATCCACGTAATTAAACTAAAATTTAAAACATCATCGTTTACATAAATACTCTCAATAATATTTGACCACACAAAAGACTATAAACCATCATACTTCCTACATAGCAATAAAATGGCATATTATGTCTCTCTAGATGGTCTCTCGAGCAACATATCCATACACGAGTGAACTTTAAGCTAGTGCAGAATAAATGACAAACAAGTGTCAATTCAAGAACCTTCATATGCTAGCAATCTTCTATTACTTTTAGTGCAGATTAACTGCAGAAACGAAAATCAAATAACGCATGTTAATACCGTTCCAAATACAAACAATTTAATTTAGGTGTAAGACAATTCGAATGTAACTTTAGTAGAAGACGTGATCAAGGAATTTGCAAAATCACAAACAAATTGATGTGAAACCAACCTATTGGCCAGGAGAGAAAAATAGTTCGACTAGCAGGGGCAGGGGTTGCCTGTGCCTTGAGAACTTATATAGAGCCAAAGTTAACTTGAATAAATTTCTTAGTCATAACCAAAGTTCTGTTTTAACCATTTTTCGTACAACTATAGCTGTGTAACCTGCAGCAATTAACGTAGCTAGCCAACCTCCAACTGCAAAAAATAGCTAAAAATCAAAGCTTTATCTGATAAAAAAGTAGTTTCACAAAGCATAAGCAACGCACAATACCAAAATATAGGCAGTGAACCATGAATAAACCAAATTACATATTTGTAAAACAAGTCTCACTAAAGCAAAATACTTCGATTATGTTTTCTTAACCTTGATTCAGAATCTGTTCAAATATTACCTAAAAACCATAAAAGTCCCTTATTTTTTCTGCAAGATCCATGCCTTGTATTAGAGATCGGTTAAACAACAATTCAGAACTTAATTCGGAAGAAGCCTCGCCAAAGTAGAATTCCCAATCATTACTCTCACATTTATAAAAACTTAACTTTTTCTTTTCAATTGAACATAAATGCTTCACAAATCCCAATCAAAATGAGTTTGAACAATACAATACAACATGTGACTAAATATCATAAGGTGATAATCATACCGATAATAAAGCAGATTTTGAGCCCGGAAGACGCAGGAATATCTTGAATAGAAATAGGCAAGACCACCAAGGCAGGAACATACAACAAAGGAAGCCACCTATGAATAAATAAAAGTGCAAATTAGTAAAAAAAAAGAATAAATAAAAGTGCAGGCTCAAGAAAAATTATCAAATGAGTTGCTGCAACAAGGAAGTTGAAATCAAGAAACACAAGAACAGAGAATATACAAAACATCCCGCACTCGGAAACTTAATCCCAATAATAACAAAAGCCTGAGCCAAGATTTTTCATATCAAAATAATTTTATTTGATTTGACATTTTTACAGTCAAGCATCAGTTTGATTAGTACAGCTAACTAGTGTTGAATCTTGAATTAGTGTTTCGCTTATTTTAAAAATATTTTTCA
The DNA here is from genome assembly GCF_009905375.1 of Apium graveolens. Taxonomy (NCBI): domain Eukaryota; kingdom Viridiplantae; phylum Streptophyta; class Magnoliopsida; order Apiales; family Apiaceae; genus Apium; species Apium graveolens. The sequence goes on from NC_133656.1 coordinate 99,860,655, forward strand.
ACGATCCAACCGTATAGATGTCAATAGATATATATATTAGTGATATAACCAAAATTTCATATCAAAGTAATTTTATTTGGTTTGACATTTTAACAGTCAAGCATCAGTTTGACTTGTACAGCTAACTAGTGTTGAATCCTAAATTAGTGTTACGATTATTTTAAAAATATTTTTCAACCATCCAACCGTATATATGTCAATAAATATATATATATATATATTAGTGATATAACCAAAATTTAATATCAAAATAATTTATTTGGTTTGACATTTTAACAGTCAATGATCAGTTTGACTAGTACAGCTAACTAGTGTTGAATCCTGAATTAGTGTTACGATTATTTTAAAAATATTTTTCAATGATCCAACCGTATGGATGAATATATATATATATTAGCGATATAATCAATGTTTCATATTAAATTATTTTATCAAAATATTTAATTTTTTCCGAAATTCTTGAAATGTCACCCAAACAAATAAATATTGACATTAATATGGTTGAATCATGAAATAATATTTTTTTTTAAAATTGAAATTATCAAAAATCATGTGCTAATTTACGACGGAATCCGTCATAAAATATTTTCTGCAAAAAAATTGAGAAAAGTCAAATTTACCGCCAAAATTTTGGGGAAAAAGTTAATTTTCCATCTTTTATAACTTACGACGAATTTTAATTTCCGTCATAAATTGGATGTTCCAATATTTTCCGTCACATATATTTCGTCGTAAATTTAGATGAAATATTTTTTATTTAATTACACGTTTAAATTTTAATAAAAATATTTAACTTACGGCGAAATATTCAAATCGGCGCAATTTGAAAAGTTTTTTATTTTCCCGCCAAATTTTTTTGGGAAAAATTTAAATTTCCCTCTTTGATAACTTACGACGAATTTTAATTTCCGTCGTAAATATGGCGATCCGATTTTTTTCGTCGCAAATATTTCGTTGTAAATTTAGATAAAATATTTTTTTATTCAATTTCAATTTAAAATTTTAATAAAAATAATTAACTTACGACGAAATATTTAAATCGTCGCAACTTCAAATAATTTTCATTTTTGTTTTATCGTGTCGTGCATAATTTTATTAATAAAATACTAAATTTATGACGGTTTTTGGTTTCGTCGTAAATAATTACGACGCATTACTTTTTTCCGTCGTAAGTTGGGCGCACATTTTTTTCCGTCCAAAGTTGGCCGTCGTAATTGGCCTATTTTGTTGTAGTGTCTCGTCACCATCTTTGCAACTCAATTGGTTGGTCATATACTCAATTTTGAAGTTGTGGAATATGGTAACATTGGGGCGGCCCTCAAGGAATTAGGGATGATGGAGTATGTGCAACACCCTTAATTTATATAGGCCCTGGTATATAAAACATTAGAATTTTCTACGAAATTTCATAGAAATTTCTTTACCTAATATTCTTCAATCAAGTAATTTTTCTATTTGTCTATTATTTTTTTTAGTTCATATTTTTTGTAAGGTTTAAAAACAAAGAAATAACTTTTTTGTTTGTTTTTTTATAGTTGTATGATAAATATCAAAATAAAATATTTATTAAATTTATTATTTTATTTAGTTATCCAAAAACACAATTACAAATGATAAATTTTTGAATTTTGTAATCAGTGCATATTTCCCACTCTCTTCGTCTCAATTCTATACAGTTTCAAAGTTACTCAAAATTGTAAAATTTTATTATATAGAAATTAACTACTCCCTTATATCCACTATCTTTTCCACTACACTAGTTATATATATATAGACAAATAATCAAATAGAAACTAAAATTAAAATAAAAACTAGAAACTAATTTCAGACCTTAGATTAATCTAATCTAAGGGTCCCCCTAATTTAGTACACAGGATTAATATGCTCCTTCGTACACATAATTCCAGCTTTTCTCCTCGTACACATAATTCCGGCTTTTCCCCTCCGTTTTTGATTTGATTTTTCCTATTAATCGGTGAACTTATTTTAAAATCCGACTTCACTATATTTTTCTCCATCTCGTAACGATCAATTTGCATACCATATGTGCTATGTTTTGACATGATTTAAAAAAAAATTAGTTTTTAGTTTTCATCATAAGGAGGTTTCTATTGGAGTAGCCCCCTATATATATATATATATATAATATTGAGGAGTACCATCACTTTACTCACTTTTCTTACTTTTTTTCTTAAAAATTACACTATTTTTTAATACCAAACCATTTGTATATATTTCAAAGGGACCGAGAGAGTAATATTTAAAAGTTCTACATGAATCATTCAAAATTTGAACTTTTAAAACTAATTTACTTATTTTTTATGGAATATGTATTTCTAAATACTTAAGTTAAACAATTTATAAGAGTAAAGAATTGGTACGAAATACAACAATTTTTTTTCAACCACATTATGTAATTTATAAAAAAATAGCTTAGTGCAAAATATATATTATATTATATAATTTCAAATAATATATTAGTGTTTTTCCTAAAAATAAAATGGTGTAATACAAAAATGATCAAAATAGACTATTTATGACCATCTTCAATAATATTTCTTATGAAGTTGGTTGGTTACATTGTGATCGGATATAATTGATGAAAATATTTCTTTGTTTGTCTATAAACATGAACAAGACCAACACAACAAAGTTAAAACCGACCACTGTGACATCCTAGTCAAGCGTGACATGTGGCACATACATGCCAAATAGGAAAAACTGGGACCAAGCAAAGGTGAATTATAGATTTAAAAGTAACCAAAAACTTGGTCGGTTATCAAACGTTATTAAACATCCAGGTAGCTGCCATGTAAATGGGTGGGGCCAATACTCAAGAAAATGAAAAAGTTATTTACGACCTTTTTGATCGGTAATGACCATTATCATAGATCGAAAAGTCATTTCCGACTCAGACTCATTCAATCTGACATATTTGGTCGTAAGTTAATATAGGTGACATTAATACAAACAGGTATTTAGAAAGTACACAAGTGAGATATAGACATTCTGGACATCGTTTCTGAATGATATAAAAGAAAACTTAATACAAAATTAATAACATTATAAGTTATATTCTAATTAATGATTATATGATTTCTAAGTTCTCCTCTAAAATGATTTTTCCATGGCCTCCAACCTTATTTACCTATTATATTATAATCACAAAATATGCTCAAAAGATTATAAAATTCATTGAAATTCTTTTTGGCCCTTTTTTATTAAAAGCATTTATTTATGACCTATTGTTTCTCTTTTTCTTTTAATTACAAGTATTATTAGTGACTACATATTATTTTTTATTACATTTGAACTTAACTGTGGATTAGTTTTTTATTTTTGAACTTCGCTTCTTCCGGTTTTTTCATCATCCAAGTCATGTTCTGAATTCTTGTTAAACTGCGCTTCTAATTCACTCTCACGATTATTTACATTTGTACTTAATTCTTGCACATGTTGTTTAGTAGAAACCTTAGTTGACATCGAAACCAACTAAGTACCTTTCCACTAGCCAGTTTGGTGCGTGACTCTTTCCATCAAAATCGACTGCATTTGTTGGAAGCGTTGCCTTCTAAGTTTGTCAGGTTTCGTGGTGGTTCGCTGGTGGACATGATGTAGATGTAGAGAAATCCTTAGCAATTTTCCACAGATGGTGCCAATTGTTTTTACCAAATTTATGTGTGTTAATGCTAAGAATATATTTATAAGTTTTTAATGAAATAATTAGGATTATAACGTAATGAAAATAGCAAGTAAAATACACCAGAATTTGGTGACGCGGAAAATCCCGTAAAGGATAAAAACCGCGGGTGGGATTTGTAGCCCAGCCTAAAAGAGATCAACTATATCAAAATCAAGTAGCTGAATTACAATGTAAGAAGTAGTGTATTTTTGTGTTCTACTAGAAGACTTGCTCTAGTCTATGTATTTTCTACTATTTATCCCCCTCTAATCTTCCTGCCGTTGTCTCCCTTTTTTATTTGAATTGCCCTCTATCCCTTTGTTAGCTATTTTTTCTCCTCCCATCTCTCTTACCATCTTCCACGTTCTTCTCAACTTTTTTGATGCTTATCTCCTATTTTTCAGGTTTGTTATTGAATCCTTCTACACGTCTTTGGCTCTCTTCTTGCAGCCGTCCATGTCGACACCTGAATGATCATGTCTTATGTATTCGTCCAGCCCGTCGCATGCAACTTCTAGCCGTCATGTCGTAGAAATACTTGATATAACAAATAGCAAGTACATATCTTATTGTCTCCATGCGTACTACTGGAGCAAAAGTTTCATTAAAATCAATTTCCGGTTGCTGAGAAGTACCCCTTAGCTACTAACTACAAGAAATTTGATATTGACTTACCAATATTAAGTGTAGGTAAATGTAATCTATTGGTAAATAAAGAATTTTACCAACCAATATATGATTGGTAAAGATTGGTAGGTAAAAGTTAGTGGAGAAAGAGTCTTTCTGTACAAATATCAATATTGGTAGGTAAAAGTATTATGTGGACCCCACAATATGAATAATTATAATTATCTGTATTTGTATTTTTGCTCATGTGGCATCTCTTTATTAGATGGGGTGATACCTCCTTGTGGGCCCTTGAGACCGCGCATGTGGCAACTGATTGGTGCTTATTTTATAATTTTATGTCATATTATTTTGTTTTTTTTTCAGTTTTCTAAGTTATTTTAATTATTTAATCTTTCATATAAAAGAAGAAAATAAAAAAGAATTCTATAACAAATTGATATATACAATATTGTCATACAAATGAGATCCAACAATACAATTTTGGTTACATCATTGCACAAAACTTTTACTATATCTGTTGTATTACAAGAATTACATTATTATACATACTACATGAACATTTGTAATCAAATATAAATGATGAGGTTAGCCATTAGTGATCTCTCCATTCCCATCGCTGTGCATAGATTGTCCTTAATTTCAAGCAATGCTTTTGCGGCAGCCAGCCATAATCTTTGACAAAAAGATATAAATGAATTAAACGTCGGTAAAATCATTGAGCTGTCATATTCAAAACTAATCATTAAAAAGATTTAAAAGATATCAAATTTTGAACATTAGAGGTATCTATAAAAAATAAATATTATAACATACTAGAACAAACATATTGAAAGTCGACCTCATGTAGTCAACATGATGAGCTTGACCACCAACCAACTTTCACATTACCATTATCCTCCATTTCTACGTACAACAACGTATTACACGTAAGTTTAATTGAATTTAGAAATAGATAACCAAAATTATATCACTATAGCACATAGATAAACGAACCTCTTGCATAAGAGTCATGTATCACTTGACTAAGGAGGATATACCAGTAATTGGAGAACTCTATTTTGGAGAATATATAAGAGGAGAAAAAAGATATCAATGCCCATTCATTCCGATGTTGAATATATATTGATATAAACTAGACACCGAGGTCCCAAAAAGATAAATGGAGGAGGTTAGATATGAGCAAAATTTGCTAGTGATTGATTCACTCTCCATTTTTAGTGATTTTATTTTTTGCTAAATTATTTTTAGTGATTTTATTAACAATATATGGAATATTATAGTTTTGAACAAAAATAATTACATTTTCTCATAAAAATTATTAAAATAAGATAAATTTGGCAAAAATTGCATTTTATGAATATATGTGGAGAATATATCATACTATGAATCACTACAACAAAATAGGCCAATTACGACGGCCAACTTACGACGGAAAAAAATGTGCGCCCAACTTACGACGAAAAAATATAAAACGTCGTAATTATTCACGACGAAACCCGAAACCGTCGTAAGTTTAGTATTTTATTAATAAAATTATGTACGACACGATTAAACAAAAATAAAAATTATTTGAAATTACGACGATTTAAATATTTCGTCGTAAGTTAATTATTTTTATTAAAATTTTAAATTGAAATTGAATAAAAAATTATTTTATCTAAATTTACAATTAAATATTTTCAACGGAAAAAATCGGATTGTCAAATTTACGACGGAAATTAAAATTCGTCGTAAGTTATCAAAGATGGAAATTTGACTTTTTTCCAAAAAAATTGGCGGGAAAACAAAAATCATTTGAAGTTGCGACGATTTGAACATTTCGTCGTAAGTTAAATTTTTTTATTAAAATTTTATCTTGAAATTAAATAAAAAATATTTTATCTAAATTTACGACGAAATATTTGTGACGGAAAATATTGGAACATCCAATTTACGATGGAAAATAAAATTCGTCGTAAGTTATCAAAGAGGGAAATTTAACATTTTCCCCAAAATTTTGGCGGTAAATTTGACTTTTCTCGATTTTTTTGTAATAATTTATGACGGATTCCGTCGTAAATTAGCATATGATTTTTTTATAATTTCAATTTTAAAAAAAATATTAGTTCATGATCCAACCACATTAATGCCAACATTTATTTGTTTGGGTGACATTTCAAGAATTTTAGAAAAAATTAAATATTTTGATATAATAATTTAATAATAAATATTGATTATATCATAAGTATATATATATAAATATATTTTCATCCATACGGTTGAATCGATAAAAAAATATTTTTAAAATAATCGAAACACAAATTCAAAACTAAACACTAAATAGCTCTACTGGTCAAACTGATGTTTGACTGTTAAAAAAAGCAAACCAAATAAATTTATTTTGATATGAAATTTTGGTTATATCACTTATACATATATATATATATATATTAACATCCATGCCGTTGGATCGATGAAAAGTATTTTTAAAATAATAGAAACACAAATTCATGATTAAACAATAGTTAGTTGTAAAAGTCAAACTCATGCTTGACTGTTAAAATGATAAACCAAATAAAATTATTTTGATATGTAACTTTGGTTATATCACTAATATATATATCTATTGACATCCATAAGGTTGGATCGTTGAAAAATATTTTTAAAATAATCGAAACACAAATTCAAGATTAAACACTAGTTAGTTGTACTAGTCAAAATGATTCTTGACTGTTAAAAAAGGCAAACCAAATAAATTTATTTGGATATGAAAATTTGGCTATATGACTAATATATATATGTATTGGCATCCATACGGTTGGATTGATGAAAATTATTTATAAATTAATAGAAACACAAATTCAGGATTAAACAATAGTTAGTTGTAAAAGTCAAACTCATGCTTGACTGTTAAAATGACAAACCAAATAAAATTATTTTGATATGTAACTTTGGTTATATCACTAATATATATATATCTATTGAAATCCATAAGGTTGGATCGTTGAAAAATATTTTTAAAATAATTGAAACACCAATTCAGGATTAAACACTAGTTAGTTGTACAAGTCAAACTCATGCTTGACTATTAAAATGACACACCAAATAAAATTATTTTGATATTTAACTTTGGTCATATCACTTATATATATATCTATTGACATCCATACGGTTGGATCGATGAAAAATATTTTTAAAATACTCGAAAGACCAATTCAGGATCAAACACCACTTAGCTGTACTAGTCAAACCGAATTGTCATTAGTCTGTTAACTGACCAAATCCAACTAACTATATTCAGATTTGTGTTATTTTAATATGTTTAAACTCGAATTAATTGTAAAATTTTATGTGTCAATAGTTAAAAAATTATGTTAGCTTGAGACCTGTTATATCAACCAAATCAAGCTAATTATACTTACTATTTTGTTGAATTTTATTTTAGTATGGGGTGATTATTATATTATATTAGACCGAATGAATAATATGTATTATTTTGTTTTAGTGTGAGGATATTTTATCGAACTCACAAATTTCCTTTCAAATATTTATTTTGTTAATATCGGGTCCAATAATATAATATCTTTAGCGGGATTAATAATATTTATGATTTTATTTTAGCCCGATTCTTCATATCTAACTAATCATATGTAATTTTTTAATTTTTATTTAAAATAGGATCAATAGTATACTTTTGTTTAGCCCGTTCGAGTAAATTTTATATATTATTTTTATTTTAATGAAAACCGTTAAACATATTATAATTCTGTTATGAATATTAATCTATTTAACAAAGTGTTTTATTTTAAATATTACTATAATTACGATGATCAGACTAACAACCAAATTTATATTATTTCATTTTTAATATAATAATATAAATATATATATAGATTTTTCAAAAAAACTAATGACTCAAAACTAAATAAAAATTCTTATCATTCATTTTATTTACTTTCAAGTTCTCACACGCCAACAACTTTCTCAGTCAGTAAACCAAAAAACAAAACCCTACAATTCAATCTTCTATATACCAAATAAAATTATTTTAATATGAAACTGTGATTATATCACTAATATATATAACTGACATCCATACGATTGACTTCCCTTTAAATTTGAGATTTTTTTTTAAAATAAGAGTTTTTTCTTTTAACTACTCACACTAATATTGGGTTTAGTAAAAAATTAAACTAATTTTAGTTCATTGTATAATAAGACATTCACAAATTTAATAAATTCTGAAATTATTAAAAATGAACTTAATTATCATTATTTATTAATATCTTACCGTTAAAAATAAAAAAAAATATTTTAATCATTGAAATTAATAATTTAGTAATAGTGAGTACGTTGCCCAAGGTAAAATAATGGGCGGTCTTTTTCCCTAGTAACCAAAACTTTGCTACCATACTTTCTCCTAAAAGTAAAACTTGCAGACCCTCTCTCTCACTTCTCTCTAGACTAAAACATCTCTCTCACCTTCTCTCCTTCACACTCCCTAAAAATACTCACTATAATTCTTGACTCTAATTCCTTATGACTTTTACTCATTTTCGATTTTTGTTAATTTTGTTAGTAATTAAGGCTTAAAATTGGGGATGAGATTTTTTACCAGCAAAAAGAACACAATACAAGGGTTAATCATTACCCATGGCGGATCTACATTCCAAGGTAAGGGGGTCATAGCCTGGTTAACTCTTCTTCACATGTCATTCCATGAACCTGTTCAGAGCCTCAAAAGAGCAAAGAATATCTCCTGTGACTCGGTGGCTCCGGTTTTGAAGGATCTCGTTGTCAAACAAGGTTTAACCCTTTGATTCACGAGATAGAGCAGTTGCGGATTCATCTCCAAAAGAGGTATGGAATAAATCTATTTCTTTCTTTTATTTTAATTCTTTATACATATTTGTACATCTGTTGGTGCCATTATTTCTAGTTTGATTTAGATACCTATTAATTGTAAAATTGAAACTCAGTTTTTAATGTTTTTTATATGCTGGGGAGGTTAATGTAATATTTTATAGCTGGACTTGCCCTATTGCTTCCGTAACCAATCGTTTGTTTTCAATAAAACTTCAAGTAGTTGTGGTTTGTTTCTTTAAAGTTGGGGTTTTTTGAATAAGTTTTTGTCCCATATTTGTAATGGTCTGAAATCCTTTCTTAAAATTTTGTTTAGTTTCTAATACAGGACAACATAATTGTGGGTGGATAAATGTGTTTTTAATGGTCTGAAAGCCTAGAGTAGTACTTTCTCAACAAATGTAAAGGTGTAGCTTTCGGTCTTTCTTTGTCAATGCTTAATGTTGGTCGAAAAGATTAATGATCTGTACCAAGAGGAGTGTTGTTCGTGCCGGCCATAATGTATGGTTTGGTTTAGTTTGTACCTTTAAGAGGTAAATATGTTATCGTTGATGATAACATATAACCTCCATCACACACCAAACATCCGCTGATGAATACTAACAGTTGTACCTGCAATGTGGCTTGAGCTCTCCCTAGACCTATGAAAGGCAACACGAATACTGTTCTAACCTGAGTTCGAACACTACTGGATGTTACTGGACCTATTTTACCTAATGATAGGATTGTGTGGTCCCTTTAACTACCTCCTACAATCTCCTGAGATTTATGCAAAAATATTATTGTACATTATTTAGTCTAATAATACTCTCTGTGTCAATAGTTGACACAATGAACTAAATTGAACAAAGGAGATCCATACACTTTAGGATATATAAATTTTTTTGGAGATAAATATACAGTCATATAATTGTTAGTCTGAAACACATCACATCATGTTAATATTTGCGGAAAAGATAACTTTAATGTTCTAATGTAATAATTCAAGTGCAAACTCATGGGCCTAATGTGCAACAGATCCTTCAACAATTCACCACATAATAGCTCATTTAATACTAGTTTAGTGTTCGAATTAAATGAATGAGAATAGTATTTGTTGGAGGTCTGGAACTCAACACCTCTGTTACTATCAAAATCATATCAAGTTGTTATCGGCTCTGCTCAAATCACGTGGAATTGATCATATAATGATTAAACCATCGATATTCATTCAAGAAAAAACAATTGTTGTTTAAAAAATATATCAACTATATCATCCGGTCACATGTGCCTAGATGTGAGTTGCATGCTGTAAATATGATTATTGAGAATGCAATTGTAGCATTTTAGGAACCCTTTCGAGAAAAAAGTTAATCGGACTGCAAATATGATCTCTTTAGCAAGAAAAGAAGGTGACAGGTATATGAAAGGTATGCAATGTGGACAGATTTGTGCAAATCCATGGATGAGGGCTAAGAAGTGTATTAATTAATATTTTAAGGGATAAGAGGTATATATATCTTGTAAGGGTATTATTGGAATAAAAAATAGGAAAAAGGGTTAATAGGTATATTTTTGATACCCGAGTGGCAAAAATGAACGCTTTTAAAGTTTAAGGGTTTCTGGGTACAACGGCCTATACTTAAATGGCTAAAAGGTCATTAAGCCTTTTATATTTCTGTTCTATTTTGTAATAAAGTATAACTAGGTTTACAAACTTGTTTCGAATCTCGGAAGGTCTACTTTTTTATAGTTTCTTCAAATAAACCTATCCACACAAATTTAATAAACCTCATCTTTCTCTCGGTTTAGACATTAAATACCAAGAGCCTTTCACGGTACAAGGTACTACTATAATTTCTTAAACCTGGACTTTAATTTATAATTTCAAGAAGTGGTATACTTGAACATTATTATCGATCCTGCTGATTATCCGTTTACATTCATTTCAGGTATAACAAGGCAGTAAGCATATACAGACAACGGTTTACTATGGCTACCTCGGAAGAAATTAGTGAATTGTTCCCAATTATTATTTTTACAATACTTGCAATACCGTTAGTGCCATGTACAATATTGAAATTATGTTGTGCTACCTCAAAAAAAGCTAAGCCCATCCACTGTGACTGTTCAGTTTGCTCTCGATCAGGAAAGTATCGCAAATTAATATTTAAACGGGTACATTCCTCCTGCTCTTCTTGCAATCGATGATTACCTCTATGAGTTATTGATATCCTGTTAATAGTAGAATTGACAAGGCGTCATGGAATGTCAATGACTTCCGAAGCAACAACGAGGAAGACGAAGTTGGAGATGCTGATCATTACTCCCTCCATTAACTGCAGTAGGTTTATTTTAATTAGTTATATCTAATGTGTTAATCAGGAAACCTGATTTGTAAGATAACCAAGTTTTGCTTGTAAACTGAATTTGGTTTGTGGGTGTTTGTAAACTGAATTTTAGTTTGCTTTATATTTTTGATTGTGAATAAGTACGAATTTACGGTATAACTAATGTAAATTATGTATTGTGACTTAATTGCAAGGTTTAGAGTTTGTTTTGAGTTTGTGATTGCATAAGATTTTGGCAGGTTTAGAATTTAAATTGGAAGTCAAAAATGGCTGGATACTGAAAAATTAGTTTTTGGTTATTTTGGAAAAACAAACTTACGACGGTTGTTCTTCAAATATTCCGTCATAATTATTCTGGTAAAAGGAACTTACGACGGTTTTTCTTCATATATTCTGTCGTAATGTATCCATTTTTATCTTTAAAAATATTTTTTTTTGAATTTTCATTTTCCCAGCATGTAGGCCCCATCTTCTAAAATACGACATTTTTTTCTGTCGGAAATTTCTAACTTACGACGCATTCTTCCGTCGTAAGTACGTAACTTACGACGTTATTGTTCATCGTATTTTGGTATTTTACGACGATAAATTCCGTCGTAAGTTGATTTATTTTTTTATTGAGTATGTGGGCCCCTACTTCCTAACTTGCGACGCAATTTTATCTTGTGACGAAAAAATGAACTTAATACTCGACCAAAAATGACGATTTTTTCCGTCGTAAATGGCTCAATTACGACGATTTCAGTTCAAAAAAACCTTCGTAAACACTACAACAAAATAGCCCAATTACGACGGCCAACTTACGACGGAAAAAAATGTGCGCCCAATTTACGACGGAAAAAAGTAAAGCGTCGTAATTATTTACGACGAAGTCCAAAACCGTCGTAAGTTTAGTATTTTATTAATAAAATTATGCACGACACGATTAAACAAAAATAAAAATTATTTGAAATTGCGACAATTTAAATATTTCGTCGTAAGTTAATTATTTTTATTAAAATTTTAAATTGAAATTGAATAAAAAAATATTTTATCTAAATTTACGACGAAATATTTGCGACGGAAAAAATCGGATCGTCAAATTTACGACGGAAATTAAACTTCGTCGTAAGTTATCAAAGAGGAAAATTTAAATTTTTCCCAAAAATTTTGGTGGGAAAATAAAAATCATTTGAAGTTGCGACGATGTGAACATTTCGTCGTAAGTTAAATAATTTTGTGACAGATTCCGTCATAAATTAGCACATGATTTTTGATAATTTCAATTTTTAAAAAATATTATTTCATGATCCAACCATATTAATGCCAACATTTATTTGTTGGGTGACATTTCAAGAATTTCAGAAAAAAATAAATATTTTGATAAATATTGTCATCCATACGGTTGGATATATGATAAATATTTTTAAAATAATCGAAACACAAATTCAGAACTAAACACTAGTTAATTGTACTAATCGAACTAATACTTGACTATTAAAATGACAAACCAAATAAATTTATTTTGATATGAAATTTTGGTTATATCACTAATATATATCTATTTACATCCATACGGTTGGATCGTTGAAAAATATTAGTAAAATAATCGAAACACCAATTTAGAATTAAACACTAGTTAGTTGTCCTAGTCAAACTGACGTTTGACTGTTAAAATGGCAAACCAAATAAAATTATTTTGATATAAAATTTTGGTTATATCACTAATATATATATATATATCTATTGACATCCATATGGTTGGATCGTTGAAAAATATTTTTAAAATAATCGAAACACTAATTCAAGATTCAACACTAGTTACACTACAAGAAAACAAGGGTAAATTTGACCGGATAAATATGACTGCGGCTAAATTTGACCGACGCTGGTCATATTTATGGTCAACTTACATATATAATTGGTCATACTTAAATTTGACTGCCGGCGGTCAAATTTAATGTCAACCAGCATTCTAAACCTGGTCAAGAATTAAATATGACCGATGAAAGTCAATTTTATTATCGGTCACATTTAATCGGTCATATTTAGTTTTTAACATTGCCAAAAATTGGAGGGAAATTTCCCGCCATGGTGGCCAAAATTGAGCGGAACAAATATGACCGAGGTCGGTCATATTTATGCTTGGCCATAAAAAAAATGGCGCCAAAATTCCCGCCAAAACTAAGAGAAATTATCAGGAACCAAATTTGACTGAAGTCGGTCATAACTAAGTTTGACTGTCATCGGTCAATTTTGTTATTAACTATTTTTTAGGCAAATTTTAATAATTTATTAAATTTGACTGCCTTACCGTTGCTTTGGTCGTATTTATAAATATGACCGATAATAAGTCATATTTATAATTATGACCGCCCTCGGTCAAATTTACCCGTTTTAGATCTGATACCTTCTGCTTCTTTTCTAAACTTTCCTTTCTTTACTAAACTTTCTCCTCTCATTTTGCCTTCTTCTTCCACCATAACTCCACCCTTTGTACACCATAACTCCACCCTTTGTCCTCATTTTTCATGAGATCTAATTAATCATCAAGTAAGTTTCATTCCTTAACTTTTGCATTTAATTAATTTTACTTTCTTAACATAGTATGGAGCTATTATTTGGTTGTACACATGTGTATGTATTTTTGGGGATTCCTAATTTGTTGATGAAATTAGTGTTATTATTAGCTGTGAACCATGATTATAGTTAATTGAACTTTTATGGTGAGTATTAATATAAATTATAATGGTAGCCAATTTATCGATTTGTTTAATATAAATTGATTATTTATGATCTATTTATATTTATGTTAATTTGCATTTAACTCACATCACGTATGTATAATTTGTAGATGACATCTGATCGTAGTTGGGTTGGTCATAATCGGTACAACGATTTGAAGTATTTAACAGAAGAGTACAAAAATGGCGTGGATGATTTTATTAAATTTGCATGTGATCATCTTGATCCTAGAGATGGAGGGCTAATAAGATGTCCATGTAACGATTGTGTAAATAAGTACTTCAAGGATCCTAGTGCGGTGAAAGTTGATTTATACCTTAATGGTATTATGGAATGGTATACTAGATGGGATTTGCATGGGGAAAGGGATATGCCTCGAGGTGATACCAATACAAGTTCTCATAATATTCATTATAATGATGAGGATATGTATGATGCTCGTGATATGCTAAGAGATTTTGCAGATGCAAATCGACATTTTGAGAATTTTGTGGAAGAACCAAATACAAAAGCAAAAGAATTTTACGAGATGGTGGAGAATGCTTCTGAGCCAATATATCCAAACAATCCGAATTTCACAACATTGTCATTTGTTAACAAGCTACTTCATTGGAAACACAAGCATAATTGTACTAATAGTGGCTTTGATGAGTTGATTCACCTTATTGGATCGGTATTGCCCGTTGATCATAAATTGCCTCGGAACTACTATGACGTGCGAAAGATGATAAGAGGATTGCATATGGAATATGAAAAAATTGATGCTTGCGAGAATGATTGCATGTTATTTTACAAAGAAAATAGAAACAAGACACATTGTGATATATGCACTACAAGTCGATACAAGGAGCAAAAGGATCCAAAGAAAAATAAAATCCCACGAAAGATCTTGCGATACTTTCCTCTTACCCAAAGGTTGCAGCGTTTATTCATGAATAAGAAGACTGCAGAAGATATGAGGTGGCACCACAATAGGGTCAAAGTTGATGGTCAATTATGTCATCCGGCGGATGGAGATGAGTGGAAACAATTTGATCGTAGATTTCCAAACTTTTCAAAAGAGATTCGGAATGTCAGACTTGGCCTCTCTAGTGATGGATTTGACCCTTTCCGTGATTCACACGCTAGGGAATATACTGTTTGGCCTGTGGTTGTAGTAGTTTACAACCTTCCTCCATCTATGTGCACGAAAGCTCCCTACATGTTTATGCCTCTTCTGATTCCTGGGCCGAATGATCCAACAAAAGATCTTCATGTTTACCTCCAACCATTGATTGATGAATTGAAAATATTATGGCGCACCGGAGCAGAAACTTATGATAGGTTTTCTTGTACAAATTTTATGATGAAGGCGGCATTAATGTGGACAATCAGTGACTTTCCTGCACTTGGAATGCTTAGTGGGTGGTCCACAAAGGGGAAGTTGGCATGTCATATTTGTATGGGACAAGTAAAAGCCAATCAACTAAAGCATGGTGGTAAGCCTAGTTTTTATGGAACTGCTCGATATTTCTTAGAACCGGATGACCCGTTGAGAAGGTTTACAAAGTTTGGAAGAACTGAAGCACATTCAGTTACATATCGTTATCCAGGATCACTAGTAAGGAGTCTTTGTGAGGATATGCAGTTTCCTCCTTCAGGAAAGACATCTTGGAGAAAACCGAGGGACTATGGTATGACACATAATTGGACTCACTTTTCTCCATTTTTTGAGCTTCCATATTGGGAGACACTCACTCTTCGTCACAACATTGATGTCATGCATACCGAAAAAAATGTTTTTGAGAACATATTTTTTACAATGATTGGTGACACTAAGAAAACGAAAGACAATAGAAAAGCAAGAGAAGATTGTAAAGAACTAGGTGTGCATCGTGAATTGTGGATTCAAGATGATGGTACAATGCCAAATGCCCCATATGTGCTTTCCAGGGATCAACTTCTTAAGTTGTTTAGATGGATTTACACACTTCAGCTTCCTGATGGGTACGCCTCTAATATATCCAGGTGTGTTAATTTCGAAACAAAATCTATTCACGGAATGAAGTCGCATGATTGTCATATTTTTATGCAAAAATTGTTGCCTATGATTTGTCGTGACTTACTACCTAGGCATGTAGCGGATGTTCTTATTGAGTTATCTAACTTCTTCCAAGATTTATGTTCTTCAACTCTAAAGTACGGTGATTTGGAAAAAATGGAGAAGGACATAGCGAGAATCATGTCAAAACTTGATGTCATGTACACTCCAAGTTTTTTTGATCCGATGGAGCATTTGCCACTACATTTGGCTACAGAGTGTAAATTGGGTGGCCCGTGTAATTTTCGATGGATGTATTTTGTTGAAAGATATTTGCACATTTTGAAGTTGAAAGTTAGAAACAAAGCTCGAGTCGAGGGTTCAATAGCCGAACGATATATTGAGGAGGAGGGTGTACACTTTTGCTCATTATACTTTGATTCTAAAATTGCAACCATGCATAATCGACTTCGTCGAAATGAGGCACCCCGACAATCTCATGATCCCAATTTGTTGGAAGTTTACACATATCCAACGCTACCCGGTCTACGGAATAGAGATAGAATCTTGAGTGATGATGAACATAGACTTGTAACGTACTATGTTCTTATCAACTCACCCGAGGTTGGAAAATATTTGCGGTAAGATATTTATTTTGACCATCTTTATACAATCATGATAACTTTCTTATTCAATTTACTAATCTAATTTAATGTTTAGTGGATTTCATAGGTTGGTGCAAAAACAATACCCGCACTACAATGATGCCGAAAAAGATCAATTTCAAAAAGATAATTTTTTGGATTGGTTCGAAAGAAGGGTAAATTTTAAATATATAAATGTGTGTATATTTTTATGTGTGCAAATATATATATATATATACATATACACACAAATTTATTCATGTACTTGTGTAATTTTTGTTATGTACAATATTTTAGGTACAAGATGATGGAGAGCTCAAGGACAAATTTATAGATTTAATAAGAGGTCCTATTTATAAAGTTGAATCTTATAAAACATGCAAGTGCAATGGTTATAAATTTGCTTGTGCAAATTCTAATGAGCTCACATCATCAAATTCCGGTGTAGTTGTAATTGGTGAGAAATTTTATATAATCATAAAATTTAGGTTGAATTTGGTCTTCATTATGTATAAATCCAATTTTGACACATTTTAAATTGTAGGGACTTCTTACAAAGAAAGTCATGGAAATAATTACGGGAGACTACAAGAAGTTCTAAAGCTTCGATATCGCAATGGGCATGAAATTGTCGTCTTCAAATGTCATTGGTTTGATCATACAAGACATGTCAAAATTGATAGAAATCGGATGATAACCGTAGATGTTAAATCGAAGCTAAATGCCGAAGATGTGTTTGTGTTGGCTAGCCAAGCTCATCAAGTATATTATGCACCAAATATTGCAAATCCAAAGTCATCATGGTATACTATCCTAACAACAAAGAGCCGACAAGTCGATGAAAGCGTGACATCTAGAGAAGAAAATATATTCAATGATGATGCTTTTCAAAATGAAGAATCAAATGCTTCATCTTCACATGTGGAAAGAGTGGTCGTTGATGATCCGATAAATTTCTTTATTGACTTGACAATGTTTGAAAATAATCATTTCGTGGATGACTATGAAGAAGAACAAAATGCGAGAAATAAAGAAAATCAAAATGAAGACATGAACATTGATGATGGAAGTGATAACGATGATTTGACATAGTTCAATTGTTTTCTAGTTAATTTGTACCAATGCGGATATTAGTAGGACATTTTTCATGAATTTTAATACATTCCGTAAATTTGATATTTACTTATTTTAATTAAATTTACTATATTTCATGATTTTTATTCATATTTAGAACTTTGTAATGTTTAAATTGTATTATTTTGGAAACAGGAAAAATTGGGCAGTAGCTACTGGAAGTTAAACTGAAGCCTCAAATTATATGACCGGGTTCGGTCAAAATTAAATGACACGGGAAAAATTCACTCGACGCGGTCATATTAAGCCTGTATATAAATTTTTTTTTATAACATTTTGTTGACTTCACCATCCATTATCTCCCTAAACAGCGCCGCACAGAAATACTAGGGTTTTATCTCTCAGACTTCAAATTCTCCAAAAACTTAGCCAACGAAGCCAAAAAGCTCATTCAAATGAAGCGAAACTTAGCAATCACGGTGGTAATGTTTTGAGAAACTATTATCCATTTAGGGTTTTGTATATTTTGGGTATTTTGGTGATTAACATTTGATTACGGTTGTCTATTCTCCTTTTTGGATAATTATTTTGTTCTATTGATGATTTAATTGTGTTTATTTGATATTTTCATCACTTTTTTGTATGTGTGGGTTTAAAGTTTGAATCTCTATTTTCCACCCTTAAATCTGTATTTTCTGTTAATGTTTGTGTTATCTTATTATGTTTGGTTATAAACAAACTAAAATTTAGTCTTTTTTATCAGCTGTTATGTAGATACTAAGCAGTACTCTGTCTCTTTTCTTAATTTGAGCTTAAGATTGAATTTATGTATTTGTGTCTAATTTTTTTTATCTTAACATGTTCTATAAATTAGTTTTGATATTTGTTGTTTTTTTTAATATATCCAGGTTGGTAGGTGTAGTTTTTTGTTGATTCTGTTTGTGATTCTTATGGCGTTGGGGTCTAGTAGCAGCTGGAATGGTGGTAGTAGAGGGGGAAGAGGTGGACGGGGAAGAGGTGGACGCGGAAGAGGGGGAGGTGGACAGGGAAGAGGTGGACAGGGAAGGGGTGGAAAGGGAAGGGGTACTGGTAGAGGGAATGGCAGTGGAACGGAAAATGAAGGAGATAGGGAGGAAGGTGGCGATAATGATGACAATGATGAGGAGAATGGTGATGAAGGACAGGAAAGTCGTATTGTACCGCATATAACATTCCAGAGAGCTAAACGTAGCTGCTGTGTTGGTGACTACAATAAGAGACCTGCCACAGATGCGGATAGGCAGATTGTCCATTTTATCGAAGGAAGAAAGTAATTTCTATTTCCTACTATATATTGCTTATACATATATACGGGTTTGATACAAGTGTAGTACTGTGTGTATACAATTGAATGTGCACAAACTTATACCTTTACCTGCTTGATTATTAAGATTGATCTGTTCCTTATGATGCATACTAGTGTATAAATTACATGTCTAATAGCATAAGACTATTTTATCCTAGTATGTTATATATACTATAAAAAAATCTGACTGTAACTAATAATTGTAGTATCAAGGAGGCTAAGAAAAAAAAGACCTTGAGCTACATAATTAAAGTAAATTGGGATGAATATACACATCAATCAAAGGGAGCAGAACGTGAAGCCTTCTATGACCGTTGTATTAAGGAATTTAAGGTATTTTTATTTTTCATGCCTTTTATTTTTTCATATTAATTATACGCAGTTGTTTACCTTTTTAATTTTATACTTGTACGTGTATCTCGTTTGGTAGAAGTACTATGCTTATCCAGAAGGAGTTGAAGAAGAGGGGGATAGAGCGGTAAAAGAGTATTTGAAGAAAAATTGGAAGAGCCTTCCCTATCAGGAGAAGACCAGGCAGAGCGGGATGCTAATGACGCGAGAAATGGAGGATCGACCACGGCTACTCGACGTTCTTTCAGACCACATTACTTCAGCCCGCGGACTTGGGACAGCCTCAATGAGTACTGGGATTCTGACCTGTTTAAGAAGAGGTCTATCAAATCCAAGAATGCTCGAGCACAGCTGGAACATCAACATTATAGCGGGGCAATGCCTTTTGACGAGAGACGTGAGGTATACGAATTTTAGTGAGTAATAATTTTTTTCTAGTTCTTTATTTTGATTACTCAGATTCAAGTACCTTAATCTTTACGCTCATTAGACATTATAAGATGTCTAATTTATAAAATGATTTGTAAGTAAACCATTTGTAAGTAAATTGATGTTTTTAATTACAGAGGCTTGAAGAGGAAAAACAAGCACCTATTTCTGATATGGAGTTTATGGACCACGTATACCACTTTGATAATCCGGCTACTATAAAGTTGAAGGTATACATACACATAATTCAAGTAGCATTACATTTATATGATCATACATTTACATTCATTTTGGAGAATGTTTTGATATCAATAACGTCCCTGTAAAAATTAAAAGAGAATTTTGTGCAACATATCTATTCATAGGTTTATTGTTATTGTTCTGCACTCTCAAATTCAAATCGTCAAACATGATTAAAAAGTAAATGCCGTGCAGTATATATATAATTATAGTTAGTTTAAATTCTTTGTTCTTGTTACTTAACAATTTTCAGCTTGATTGTGTAAATTTGGACTTATGTCTTTTACATGTTGCAGGAAGATATGGAAAGGGTGCGGGCTTCACAATCCATACCGGAAGAGATGACTTTGGATCCACCTCCATCACCAGCTAGTTTGAAGAAGATACATCGGAAAAATGAATTGAGCCTAACAATCCTAGCGAGGCCCCCGAAAAAGGGAATATCTGTCCTTCATCCTCGACATCCGGTAGCTGAAATTATAGGAGGCTACAAGGCAGCGGAACTGACTAGCTTCCAAAGTACACAGAATTCTCGTTCCTCTTCCCAGCCAATTTCTGATGATAATCTGGATTTGATAGTCAGGGTTTCTGGTGAGATACACCTAATGGTTCATTCCCTGGAGATGACGGAGGTGCCACGTGCATTACTAAATGATCGAATGCAAAGCTTGGCCACTGCAGCATTCCCGAACCGAGATGACCCGAAGCAGCAGGAGTTATGGACTGAATATATGCGGCTTGGGACGGCCTTTGTTGTTGATGCCATGGCATTGAACAAAAAAGTCATTTTGGAGGTACCTTTCTTATCTTAGTTCATATAATTTTCTACGGCATCTTTATTTCAGTTACAGTAATACACATTACCTAAACTATAGAGATAAATTTGATTCTATAGTTATATTATATTTTCTTCAAAACTATTATTCAAAAACAAATATGGAGCCAAAAGTGCCTGTGTACTATGAACATTTTATAACAATAAAGTACATATAGTAAGGAAATTGCTTCCTTGAAAAGCAAGTGAAGTGAATCTATTCATATTTTTCTATAAATAGTCAATAAAGTTATAAAGTCAACTGTGGTTAAATTATTTGAATAAAGTTGGTAAAAAAAGAAAAAGAGACCAGAATATGCAAAACCATATAAAGGGAAGGAAATTTCCATGAATTTACAAGTGCTAGCTAGTTCCCACTTAGGTTTTATGCAAGAAGATATTATTTCTAACAAAGGGGATAGTTTGAGTTAAATTATTGAGGAAGTGAACCAAATTTTAGCTACAATATTTGGCTTCACAACAACAAGAAAATCTAAAGGTCGGTTGGAGAAAATTGACAAAAAAATAGTAGTGTATTAATTTTTTACAAGTTTAGGCAGGGGTGTTTTGAATTTCAAGTATGTTTGTAGGTGAAAAATTGTCCTAAAATAACTATAGTCTACATAATTATTTGATTGCATTAAAGCAGGAGCTTCTTGTCAAATAGCTCAACTTGGCCTTTTCTTCAAGAGTGGTTCAGACAGTAGGGAATGACAGATGAGTTGAATGGTAACACAAACACAATGCCTATGAAATGTATAGGCAGCCATTTTTAAAAGCTTAGATTTAAACAATAATTATATGTGAAGAGATAAGGTTTTGGAAATAAGAATATGATGACATTGATTTGTGATGCCTGAAATTTCTGGTACTCGTGTACAATTATTCAGGATTATTGTTATAATTCTGGGCTGATGGAAGGGTTTCACAGTTTGGAAATTATAGCTTTTTTACCTGTGTCTCTAAACTTGTGTATGCTGGAATTTATGTGTGACACACCTGGAATGTATGTTTTATAATTGTAATGGTGCCTGAATTTGTAAGATAATAACTAACCACACCTTGTGCATGTTTTTGTTACGTGGTTTAAAAGTAATATCACTTAGTGAGTAGGAAGCATAAAAATAACAAATATAAATTTATTTGGTCCATGAACCACTACCTATAACTAAGTTTCTATTACAGACTTCTGAAAGTTATTGCAGGTGATAATATAGCCTGTGTTAATAATATTACTAAGTTTTTCTAAATCCTCAGCTGAGTAAAGACACCTTTGTTGGCAGTATACAAATTTTGTGATAATGTAAGCTAATTTCTTTTATGTTGTGTTCTTATATAATGTATACCATGTATTGCAGGGTACTAGAATTGAAAAGGCTCCTTTGTATGACAACCACTTCCAAGACAACGATGAAGATGATGAAGATCAAGATGCTGAGAATTACTCCCTCCATTAGCGTAACACTCCCAGCTCTAACTAGTACTCTAACTAGTACAAGTAGGTTGACTTTGCCGTCGAATGAACTTCAAATATCTACTAATATCATCTGTTAGATAATTATTTTGGGATATAACAACTAATTTCTCCTTGGTAGCTAACTTTTTGGGACAAAAACTTATGTGATATGTCTCCTTTTGGGTTAACTCTTTGGGATTGAACAATCAATCTCCCAGCCTAGCTTAACTTGTTGAGCTATTAGATGTCAAACATTTGACAATATATTGGCATGTATAACCTTTTGGATGTTTTAAGGAAGTTATTCGGATGGCACAATTTAAACTTATCTTTATATTGTTTGAGTTTTTGTTTATTTTTGGAGATTGTGGATGGGATATACAGGTTATGGATATACTGGTTCACAGGGCCGGTTTTTTTTTAAATAATTGTATGTTAAATCTGTCCGCTTTTCGTCACATTTAACATACCAATATCTCATACAATAATTATATCTGACTAATATTAGTCACATTTGCTCTTTAAATTTGATCAAAATCAGTCATTTTTATAAATTCGACTAACACAAACGGAGTCATATTTACAATTTTGACCAAAAAATAACCTAGTCAAATTTATAAATTTGACCGATACCCGTGGTATTTTGTGACCAGAGGCGGGAAATTTAATTTTTACGAAAATTTTGAAGTCAAAGGTCAAAATATAAAACTGACCGATTGAAGTCGATTTTAGGCGGTCAAATTTAGTGGGTCATATTTGAGCGGTCATATTTGGTCGGTCAAATTTAATTAATTTTGACCGATTTCACTAAATTTGACCAGCCTAAAAAAGACCGACACATTTCGGTCGTATTTAGCTAAATATGACCGCCAGCGGTCAAATTTGATTAAATATGACTGGAAAATTTCGGTCATATTTAGCCGTTTTTCTTGTAGTGTTAGTTGTATTAGTCAAACTCATGCTTGACTGTTAAATTGTCAAACCAAATAAAATTATTTTGATATGAAATTTTGGTTATATCATTAATATATATATCTATTGACATCCATACGGTTGGATTGTTGAAAAATATTTTTAAAATAATCGAAACACTAATTCAAGATTCAACACTAGTTAGCTGTACTAGTCAAACTGATGCTTGACTGTTAAAATGTCAAACCAAATAAAATTATTTTGATATGAAATTTTGGGTACATCACTAATATATATATATCTATTGACATCCATACGGTTGGATTATTGAAAAATATTTTTAAAATAATCGTAACACTAATTCAGGATTCAACACTAGTTAGCTGTACTAGTCGAACTGATGCTTGACTGTTAAAATGGAAAACCAAATAAAATTATTTTGATATATAATTTTGGTTATATCACTAATATATTTATCTATTGACATCCATACGGTTGGATTATTGAAAAATATTTTTTAAAATAATCGTAACACTAATTCAGGATTCAACACTAGTTAGTTGTACTAGTCAAACTGATGCTTGACTGTTAAAATGTCAAACCAAATAAAATTATTTTGATATGAAATTTTGGGTACATCACTAATATATATATCTATTGACATCCATACAGTTGGATTATTGAAAAAAATTTTAAAAATAATCGTAACACTAATTCAGGATTCAACACTAGTTAGCTGTACTAGTCGAACTGATACTTGACTGTTAAAATGCCAAACCAAATAAAATTATTTTGATATAAAATAAGTTAATGTAGGTGACATTAATACAAACACGTATTTAGAAAGTACACAAGTGAGATATAGACATTTTGGACATCGTTTCTCAATGATATAGAAGAAAACTTAATACAAAATTAATAACATCATAAGTTATATTCAAATTAATGATTATATGATTTCTAAGTTCTCCTCTAAAATGATTTTTCCATGGCCTCCAACCTTAATTACCTATTATATTATAATCACAAAATATGCTCAAAAGATTATATAATTCATTTATATTCTTTTTGGCCCTTTTTTATTAAAAGCATTTACTTATAACCTATTGTTTCTCTTTTTGTTTTAATTACAAGTATTATTAGTGAATACATATTGTTTTTTATTACATTTGAACATAGTTGTGGATTAGTTTTTTTTTTTGAAGTTCGCTTCTTCCGGTTTTTGCATCATCCAAGTCATGTTCTGCATTCTTGTTAAACTGCGCTTCTAATTTACTCTCATGATTATTTACCTTTGTACCTAATTCTTGCACATGTTGTTTAGTAGAAACCTTAGTTGACATGGAAACCAACTAAGTACCTTTCCACTAGCCAGTTTGGTGTGTGGCTCTTTCAATCAAAATCGACTGCATTTGTCCATATCTGATTGTAGCTTTTTCAACGTTGCATCCATCTCCTCGTTGTTGGAAGCGTTGTCTTCTGTGTTTTTCGAGTTTCGTGGTGGTTCACTGGTGGACATGATGTAGGTGTGTAGAAATCCTTAGCAATTTTCCACAGACGGCGCCAATTGTTTTTACCAAATTTATGTGTGTTAATGCTAAAAATATATTTATAAGTTTTTAATGAAAGAACTAGGATTATAACGTAATGAAAATAGCAAGTAAAAAACACAGATTTGGTGACGCGGAAAATCCTGTAAAGGATAAAAACCTGGGGTAAAGATACACTTCTTGACAATCTCACCTAATCTCATCTAGCTTTTTTCTTTTCTTGTCAGGAATATGTGCATATGCAATGCAACCGAAAATTCTTAGATTTCCAACCAAGCGCTTTGCCAATCGCCGACCTTGTTGGAAGATAAAGATACTTTGGTGCCATTTTTTGTGATACATTGCTCCGCTTGCTTTTTTGTGGGATACTTATACATGTTTGATATTTAATTACAGGTTTTGGTTCTGTTCTTTGTGTCTATTCATTGCAAAACTTTTCTCTTTGTATTTATCATGTGAGAGACAGACAACTAGACCTTCTCCTTTTCGATTTAAATTCCAATTATTCTTTTGCACTTGTCCTTTTGTAATGTACCTTATAAAGTTCTCATTTTTGGTTTAAAAATCTAATAACCTAAGAGATTCTCATGCTTTTGGATTACTCATCTGATGAGCCTAGAGAACTGCTCCTGAATTCGCATCTGATGAACCTTTGGAACTTCTCCTCTTCAATTCATCATGTGGGCCCGTGGAGCCATGTGCCCCAGTCGTCTGGATATGCTAATCAGGAGCTTATTCTCATTCATCCTCAAGACTTGAGCTCTGAATTATGCTGCTGGTTAAATTGGCTTGGGAGGTTAAAGGAATTTCCATAATGTTGTTCACAGAGGTCAAATGGTTCACGGCTACTGGCAACATCTGAAAATTCAGAATAGTTGCAACACTAATGGAATTGTTTTGATAATATTAATAATTTAACACCCATAATGCACAGCAGGTCCAAGGTCCATCACCCATGCTGGAAAGCAAACATTTGCAGTAATGATACAGTTGGAACTTAAACCGCGTACTTCTGAACTGCAGTTGAGAGTCTGGAGGCACACGGATGTGAGTATAAAGTTGAAATTGACCCCAAACAAGTAGAGAAATAATCAAGGAACAATACTTTTATTAAAACAAAAAATAAAAAAAATAATCAAGTAGAGAAATAACCGTTTCAGGTATAACTGGAACAGTTATAACCTAATCAAGGAACAATACTTAAACAAAAATAAAAAATATTTTAAAAACCCATGTTTAATTAAATCCTCGTGAATGATATAATTAATAAACCTGACAATCAAGCAACAATACTTTTATTAAAACAAAAAATATTAAAAAAACATATAAACTTTGCACATATTATTCCTTCATAAATGAAAAGCATATAAGATGAAAATAATTTGAAGTGGTCAAAACAATACCTCAACCCTTAATTTTCTCCGGATGAGACTTACCTTTGCTGTTGGTGTCTCTTAACATATTAACCACCACAACCGTGAACATTTGGCAAACCAAGTCATTGCAAGAACATACAAGAACTAATATGCCAATATATGGAATTTGTGAAATAAAGGATGTAATGAGATTAAATATTTCTTTATTACACAAGAGAATTTATTTGAATTTTAATTGGAAAGGCAAAACGTCATAGGATCCACGCCCAAAGCACTTCCATCAACTGAAAAAGGTGAAAGAGAGGTAGGTAACTGAGAGGGTTAGAGAAACCATATGGTTTGTTGCGCCACTAAGTACAAAATGAAAGAAACAAAGTTGAGAGACATCAAAATGAAGTATAATATCATTTAGCCAAGAACTATTTGAAAATTGGAAAATCGGTGAGGGCAATTCTTCAAGAATTTCAAAGTTTATGATGTCGAATTTATTAGATCCCATCTTTCCCTTGATTAAGTCATTTAATATGTGGATCAACTTATATATTACGTCATTTTAACAAACCCCTCATATTTAGATGAGCTATCAATATAAGAAAAACAGGTAAATACGACCGGCCAAAAGTCCTCGCATTTACCTAAATATGTCAGGACACGGTGGTATCTTTTAGTTTCTGGATCGGTCATAATACGGGAGGAATATTTACCTCAAAAGTATGAAGTAACTGAAGAAGTTCATAATAAGCAGCTTATACAGATAATTAATCAGATAATTCCAATAAACATTATAAAGAATACTTAGATGATACTTTGAAGGGAAATCCACTAACAGTTAAGAAGACTCTCTTTTTTGTTAATCAAGTGGTGAATGGAGTAATTTTCTAAAGGATTTCTATGATATATCAACATTAAAGCTAACATGAGAAACTCTAAGTAAGTCCTAGAAAGCTCAAGAAAACCAATAATGAGAATATACTAGTTTTGTGATCGTTTAATTATAAATATGTATATCCCATTAATATTTTATTAATGTGTAATATTAAAGTAGGTTAGTAAAATAGGAAATAAGTATATAAGTACATCTAAGTAAACATGTAAATATATAGAAAGTACAACTAATTTATACAAAATTTAAATATGTTAATAATTAAATAAAAAATAAGTATACAAATGCATATAAATAAACATGCAATGCTTAGAAATACGACCCGCCATTTAATTGAACCAACACACTACTTTCCTATTCATTATTAAATAATTAAGTATCTGTCATGAGTTGCATACATGATAAAAAGGGTGTATATAGTAAATATGATGTCGTTATTTTCCTAGAATGAAAACTAATACGAACCCATTATATTTTCCCTTATTACATGAAACTCTAAACCATTTTACAAAAATTCAATAATTACTATATAAGTATTCTTTAATAATCATTCACTTTTGGGTAAATAAATTAGAAAAATTATTTAGGTTAGATTTGAAAAAATATAGTCTTAAAACTGTAAATTTATTAGTTGGATTACATTTAATCAACAACTAATTTGAAAGAGATAAGACCACATATAGACTATATAAAACATTAGTGCGTTATCCTAATTACCTATATTTGCCAACTTATTTCATTTATTTTTTGTGTTCTTTATATGTATATCTTTTGTTCCTCTTTATACATATATATGCATATATATATATATATATATATATATATATTTATAGGTATGAGTGTGATATATAGAGAGAATGAATGTGGCTGTCTTAAATCAACATGTTTAACATTAAATATTTGTTAATTTGTTTCAATTGTGTTGTTCATATGATTGTTTTTATGTGTATGGTGTATTCATGTTTATACAAATATATGTATAAGTATGATGGAGAAGGAGAGAATAAATGTGGCTCTTTATAGTAAACTAATAACCGAATGTGTTCTTCATCTATATTTTTTAAATTTTTGATGAACTTAGTAAGAGTTAAATCTCACATTTATATGTTCTTCAAAGGTTTGAGTTTTTTGAGCTTCATTAATTGTTATTGTTCATTTTCTATGTTATCTTTTGTGATGACAAATGCTTTCATTTTGAAATAATGATGTAGAAAAATGATTTAATATGAATAAAATATGTAAATTATACAATTAGTAAGTTGTATTGTTATTTTGTGTCATGTACATCAAGTTTCGATTATGTATACCTATGTTTTCGTAAGAGCTAGAGGGGGGGAGTTTATTTGCTTCTTTATTTGATATGGGTTTAATGTTGTTAGTTCGCTATGAGTTGTCTTTATAAATACTAATTAAGATTTCTAAGTTTAATCGTATGATATGAAATGAGAGCATGTAGAATTTTATCAAAGCTTTTGATCTTGTTTTATTAAATTTTCATTATTTTGACGATTTATCTGACTTGGAAATTATGTCTTTTTTTTGTTATATTTAGTATCTTACATGAATGATATCTAATTACTTGGAAATATTTTCTAATTACTTTGTAATATGCAAGGAAAAATGCTAATCAGAGACATGGGACGTGGTCGTGGACTTAGTGGAAGAACTTGTGTGATTTTACGAATACCTAGTCTACCTTCTCCACGTAATCAGAATACTCGTAAGATTACCAAAAACACTTGTAAGACCAATATAAAGACCCGGGCATGGAAATGACCTAGATCAAATTCCGATCACAAGTTTAGGGAAAAGAAAGCACGAACACCATGCCGCATCAGATTCCAAGTGGGACAGTAATTATTTATATATGTTTATTGTATAAATCTCATTCAACTTCAAAATGTATGTAAAAAATATGAATAAGATTAGCTCATAGATTATGAAGCTTTTGTGCTTACGACTGACTACATTAAAATTAATTTTATAGTATACACAATGATACAACAGTAAAGATATTGAATGCGACTATTCGTTCAAAATGGGCAGTTTGGGCATACACGTATATTGCCATTCTTGCACAAAATTCGAAATGGGCTGTAGAAGTTACCAAGAAGTTTGTTGTATGTTATTTTTATTTTTATAATTATGTACATTACGCACACCTAAGTTCTTTTTATTAATTAAGGCATTTGAAGATGCAAAAATCCGAAAAGGCTAAAGAGTGTTTTGAATTATATGTCAAAAAGAGTATTAAAAAATTGGTCAATCAATTCTCCCTCTCTCTCGATTAGAGTCGGCCGCCCCGTCTTTCTTTAACCCTAATCATCACACCCCCTTCTTCACCCTTTCTACCCATCTTCATCTCTATCTCCATCCTCTCTCTTCATCCATACAAAATTTTTATCATTTATTTTTAACTTTCTTTCAATAAATATCGGATTTTGTTCAAAAATTCGGTTCTTTTTTGTTTCGTTTAATTGAGTTATTATTTATGTGTCTGATTGTCTCACTTTGTGCGATGTGTCTCGCGTTATGCGATGTGTTGAAAATGGATTTCACGGTATATTGGAAGATCTGGATATCTTGCATCAACAACACTTTCGGTAGGTTTATAGCTGGTGTCCGGCAGGTAGATAGTTGGGGTGCTTTTGATACGGTAGTGAAAATCGCATGTGCTCACCTCTCACAAAATATTTTTGTTCATAACACGAAGGCCCTCTCAGTTTTTGCAATTGAGTCCTCTGAACATTGTACTATCCATGGAATTACTGTTTTCGGTGGAGATGCAGGCTGGATCGCTCGAGAAACCATTATCTTCATTTTTAATTTTCAGAATATTTTTATTCAGTTAGTTAAGCAATCCGGAAACAAACAGGTTAATTATTTAGTTCGTCTATTTATTTTTCAGCCTGGTTGCATGATCAATTAGGGGTTTTGTACCGATTGAGTTTTTTTCATGTTATTAATGAAATTTGCTATAAATTTGGCAAAAAAATAAATAAAAATTGGTCAATCAAGAAAAAGCGTTGTTCGAAGAAAATGTAGAGTTTTCCAAGAATGCTATAGACATTGGCATTTTCATCAGTATTTCACAATGACATAGAAGAATTATAAGCTAATTAATGATTATATGATTTTTATACTCTTCTGTGAAAGGATTTTCACATGGCCTACAACCTTAATTACCTATTATATTATAATTGAAAATGTGATCAAGAGATTCTCAAATTCATTTATATTTTTTTATCCCTATATAATGATAATAATTTTATTTTTCTAAACTTTTTTTACATAATTAGATGTGATTGGTGCACTACTTATCATTTTTTCTCCTTTTCTTTTCATTAAAAGCATTTCTTTGTGATTACATATTGTTTTTGTTTACATTTGAATTTAATTGTGGATTAGCAATTTATTTTATAGATTAAATTTTGGGTTCGTTGGAGTTTATTTTTGTTTTGGATAATTATTGGCCAACTAAATTTATTTTAAATTTATCTCCACACGTGCAAGGCTTTTAAACGACTTACAAAACAATACTTATAAGTAAAGTAAAATTAGTTTGAAATTATTATACATTTGATATATTACATATTATATAGACTTTGCTTGATAGGAATGTTGGATAGATATTATTTAAAACTTTTGTCTACGTAAAGTAATTGTTACTTATTTCAATTTTCAGAATTTAATTTATAGTTAATAATCAATAAAAAGATGTTATGGCTATCTAATTTATATAAAAGTGAATGAAATAAACTCTTCTTTATTGTTGTTTTGAGTAATGTATACAAGAGATAACTAATATTATCAATTTAAGATATCTGCATATAGATCCTCACAAATTTAACAATATTTGATTAATAATAATGAACATGATACTAATTTATCTATTATTTGGAAACGGGTTACTACCATTACATTGCTTGAATTTAAAAGATAATAGATAATTAAAAAAATTAGTACAACAAGGACAGTGACAAAGAGGATGACTACGGACCTCCTTGGACAATCAGATGACACCCTCATTGGACTTTTTCTAGTTTTGGGGCAAGATTATGCAGAACTCCCTTTAGTCGCAACTGCTAAGGCCACCAATGCAAGAAATCTGAGGACATGGAATAATCAGATTGAGTGACCTTTCCTATCACCCCCTGTACAAAACATTACACTATTTTAATAAAAATAAATAAAAGTCAATATAAAAGAATCAAAAAGAGAATTAGTATGTATACCTACCTAGATCTTTGATGTATAATGAACAATCCCTGATAAAGCTACACATATGAAAAAATTTAAGGATTAAGAGTGGCAACCTATAATAAAAAGTTAAATCAAAATCTTATTTATTAGAAATTAGTTGTACTTTTAGCACAAAGACCCTGATGTCTTCCCCAGATGCGCTCTCCTAACCATCTTTGCAGCTCAATTGGTTGGTCATATACTCAATTTTGAAGTTGTGGAATATGGTAACATTGGGGCGGTCAAGGAATTAGGGATTATGGAGTATGTGCAACACCCTTAATTTATATAGGCCCTGGTATATAAAACATTAGAATTTTCTACGAAATTTCTTAGAAATTTCTTTACCTAATATTCTTCAATCAAGTAATTTTTCTATTTGTCTATTATTATTTTTGTTCATATTCTTTGTAAGGTTTAAAAATAAAGAAATAACTTTTTTGTTTGTTTTTTTATAGTTGTATGATAAATATCAAAATAAAATATTTATTAAATTTATTATTTTATTTAGTTATCCAAAAACACAATTACAAATGAAAATTTTTGAATTTTGTAATCAGTGCATATTTCCCACTCTCTCCGTCTCAATTCTATACGGTTTCAAAGTTACTCAAAATTGTAAAATTTTATTATATAGAAATTAACTACTCCCTTATATCCACTATCTTTTCCACTACACTAGTTATATATATATATATACAGACAAATAATCAAATAGAAACTAAAATTAAAATAAAAACTAGAAACTAAAATAAGCAGGTCATATATAGCTTATACTGATAATTAATCAGATAATTCCAATAAACATTATAAAGAATGCTCAGATGAGACTTCATGTGATTCTTTAAAACTGTATGATCACATGGTAATTCTGGTGAGACCTCAATGTACCAGACCAGCTCTCATGAAAATTTTCAAGATATACCTGAACGACTTTGCAGCATCAACAATTTCACTAATGTACATATCAGATGGAAATATCTGGAAGTGAAGAGCACAAAACATTAGACAAAGGACAAAGTATAAGCACTTGTAGCTTAATGAGATCTAAAGTTAGAGGATTGAGCAGATCACTGAAAACTGATCACGTCACAAATGGCTAGTACATGAACGAAAAAAATTAGTGTCAGAGAAATAAATGGAACAGTAGGTTTTTTATGCCTATTTCAATATATTAATTAGTGACTAATTAATCTATTAAAATATTCGCGTGAAACATGTACCAATATATTTTTTTTACTTTGGTTCCTTTTGCTGTGTCATGTGTGTTTACTGCATACATATAATCACATACACAATTCACAATTCACCAAGAAAAATCATTTCCCATTACCTAATTACTTTTTTGAGGATTACATAAGCCTCCTTATAGACTCCTAATTACTTTTGGCTGATAGCCAGGGCCACGATGTGTTAGATAGTTCAAGCATTCTTGTTTACATATATAAGTACATTTCAGAAAAATGTAGATAACACATTAAGGAATTTATAAAGAATTTTAAGTGTAACAAAAAACATTTCCGAAAAGGACATAATGTGGAAAAGTGAATTAGCAGGGACATAAAAAGGTACTTGGTTTCTTTTATCTTTACTCCTCAAAGTATCGAACCATGATACATGGACAGAGGTTATGTATAAAATTCTATGCAGCTGTTACAAAGATCATACCTCAACATTTTTAATCTCCATGGTACCATCCACTAGCAATTCATGTGTCTCTTCATATGGATGGATAATGTCTTCTATTTTTAATTGAGAGAACAAGTTTTCTAGGCAAGGAGCATATGTCGTTAAAGATAACTTCATATTGTTATTTTCATACTAATATTTTAAAACGAATTAAACATAAATCGTAGGTGGGTATTATATGCTCAACGGGAAAACTTGGGGCCAACGGACTTAGTAAAACGTGCTTACTAAATTCTACTACAAACATGAGCTTACTTGGTATCAACAGACTTGGGTATGATGGGCTTACACCTAATGCAAACAATCCTGTAAAACCAATACAAAGTGACAGGGTATAAATTTACAATCCGAAATCATAATAATTCGTTAATCCTTAGATAGGTTATATCTATATCCAAATTAGGATTATTATTATCGAACTAAAATATTATTTTTATGCACAATAAAATCATAATAAAGTCATATATAATATTATAACATCCATATTAAAATAAGTATGTGCATCGCACATGTTATCTATACTACTATATTAAAACCAAACTCAAGATAAATCGTTCATGAGAATTATGGCCTCGACAGAAAAATGAGCTTATTAAAATCTAATACAAAGATGAGCTTACATGGTATAAACATGATAGCTTATTAAGATCTATTACAAACAATCATCTTAAAACTAATACAAAGTGATATATTATAAGTTTAGAATCTGTAATCATAATAATTTGATAATTCTTTAAATAATATATATCTATATCCAATTTAGATTTATTAATTTTCAATTATTATTATGCACAATATATTCATATTAGATTCAGAACATTACAACTATAATATTAAAATAAGCTCGTGCATCGCATGCGTTGTTCGATATTCTATACTACTATAAAGCCGAACTTAAGATAAATCGTTCGTCATTACAATGGGATTAACTACTCAGAATCAATGGATTTGATAAAAATGGGTTACTAAAATCTAATAAAACATATTTTTTTAAAAATCCAATTCAAAGTGATAGCTTAAATTCTAATATGGAAATATAATATTTTTTTAGTGCTTTATATAGTATATATTTTTATCCAATTTAGATATATTAATATCCAATTAAAATAATATTATTATTCGCACTAAAATCATATTAGAATCATTGCATTATTTATATCACAATAATATAAACTCGTGCATCACATAAGTTGTTAGTTAGTACTATATTATAGTCGCATTCAAGATAAATCATTGGTCGGTATTTTGGGCTAAATAACATTCGTGAAGTGAGCTTATTAAAATCCAATACAAACATATTTATTAAAAACCCGATCTATTTATCTATATATATTATATACTCCCACCTTTAATCTAAACTACTTTATTTGTGGTTAATAGGCTAAAACATAATTGAACTCACTTCTTTGTAGTTGGGTAATTGAACTCAAAAAGTTTGCAGTCGACTAACTTGCATTTACATGATCATTGTCAACATATTTAAATGGACTAACCGAGTGCTGATATGGCTCTATGACATGTTAAAAAACAACCGGATGACTTGCTAATTTGTCATAATTCGAGTAACAATATACATTGATGGGGATCGATAAACGGGGGAATGTTATACATATACATTATATATATATATAACTAAGTATTAAAGAGGCTGAGTAAGATTATGGGATTAAGAACTGAGATGATAGGTGAGATGAAAGGTATGAGTACATCAACACATGTACAAAAGCACCTTAACAATAAAGTCTTACATTATACCTAAACAATTGAAATCAATTAATCATAATACCCATAAATTGAAAAGGCATTGAATTCAAAATGCGTATATGAACACTAGAAATTAACTCATCGATTCATTATTTTTTTTGTTTCTTTTTGGTCTGATCCGTTCTCCATCTTTCAATTCCTTCCTTCGATTTTTTTTTCTTTGATCATACTTCTTGAGCAATTTGATCGGTTTTCCTTTTCATCTTCATGTGTAAATAGTATTAATATATAATTGTTTCTAAACTTTGTTATTTGATGTGCGCGGTTCAAAAGGTTCAGTCTTATTTATGTTTTAATTGTGTCTAATTGTACCAGTGGACTTACGGGTCATAAAGCCTACACGCATAGCTAAAAAAACTTAACGTCCCTTTGTTACAAATCAACAAAAATTAAAGCAAAAGGTTTTTTTCTTTAATTATTCAAGTGCAAGTTAATATTAGTAAAGAAAGTTAATATTTATTTTATTACGTGTTCCTCGACACTGAGGGCATCCCTCAAACGAAACCAAACTAAAGATAATTATTTAAACCGTAATAATGGACTTAGCACGCTTATTTTTTTATGTATTGATTATAATTAGATACTTAAATTTCAATCCTTTTTTTTCTAATTCGGACAAAAATATTATAGTAAACATATATATGACCTTATTTCGTATCTCACAGAAAATAAAGTTACTAATAATTTGATAATTGAATTCTTCTTTAATGTTATACAAGCGTGTAACCCGTGCGATGCACGGATTAATTTTAATATTTTTTTTTCTATTATTAGTATAATCTTATTTTTATAAAAAATAAATAAATTATTTAATAATCCCTGCGCTGTCCGGATTAATTTTGACATTTTTCAAGGAAAATATGGTATAATTGATTGATTTGATCTTGGTTAACACTATTCTAAAATTTTGTTAGCACTTTTCAAAATAATATAGACACATATAATTTATTAAAATAATTAATTTATATATCAAATTTAACTACAAACTCTATTAATCATCCAAATTCTTATTAACCTTTTTTTTTATTAAAAGTAAAACACTTAATAAAATATATAAAATAGAATAATAGATTATTAAATAATTTATTAAATTAATTGAAATTGAACAATATGTTATTAATTAATAATATATATTTTGTACGATAAATTATCCTATAACCCGTGCGGTGCCCGGTAATTTTAATATTTCTTGTCATACTTTTGTAAATTACTTATTTTCATAAAAAGAAAATAAATTATAAAATATTTAATGTAAATATGAAATTAATGATATAATTATTTTTTTATGTAAGTAGTATAGTAGAGTTTGTAAAGAAGTTAGAGTTTAAGTAGTATAATATAGATATAACTACTACAAATGAGAGAGTTTGTAGTTATGTTGGATACATAAATTAAATATTTTAATAAATTATATGTGTTTAATTTTTTTTGGAAGGTGGTAGCAAATATTTTAGGAAGGTGTTAAGCAGCTACCAAACCAATCAATTATAATAGTATAGTATAGATGGTTTCTCCCTATAGCATTTAAATAACTATATAATTTACATGATTAACAAATCATTATCATGTTTTACCTACATGTTTGTACTCAAAATATCAAACTATTATAACCATAATATTTTATATTGTATTTTATTTTTAAAAATTTTACAATATTCAATAGAATATATTTATGAGTCTAATCATACTAGCTTTATTTCTTTTAACGCCAGAACCTCAAAATACTTTTAAAATGTTTGTTTGAGAAGCCACATAAATATAGAAGAAGATTATGAGATGGTTTTTGTAAGTATAATACATTAATTATTGTTTTTTATCTATGATTGTCCATCTTCTATTCCCATAGAAAATTAAATAATTTTGATTATACTTGTATCATTTCAAAATCCAATATAATATTCTCCCAAACATATGACTTACTTTTAAAAATCTATATATTATGAAATATATTTATTCAAATTATAATATTACTATTTTGGCATTTATTTTTTAAAAAATTAAGATGGTAAGAAGAATCTAGAACGTCCATTTCAATTCTAGCACTCGTACTTCTTAAAAACATCGGTAGAAGTTTAAATTCACATATGTTAGCTCTATTATGTTAGATGTATGTCTTAATAACCCCACTAAAATTTTTCTACACACATATGTGTATTATTTGTACAAGTACCCCCCACAATCTTGTGTTATCCCTTATAAACTCTAAGCTTAGGTAATGATAAACTTGAGATAATTCTTTTAACTCTCATGTGATTATTCTCTTTGTAGGAAATTAATTAATGTTTTTATGGGTGTTGTATGAAATATATATTTAAATATATGTCTATGTGACCAACTTAAACTATATATGGATTCATTTTATGATATTAAGGATTTCAATTTTGTAATTGTAAATAAAATTTGACACTTTGTAGTGTTTCAAGATTTAAGGTCTCGGGGATCAGCACAATTAATTTACACTGAGAAATGCATTTAGAATATATTATAATTGCTTTGATTTTTTGTTTTTCTTTTAAAAATTAGTATCTTAATTATTTTAAAGCATCAACATGTTAACATGTTTAGTTTCTGAAATTTGAGTAGTTTTACTCTATTGTTTCGCCTACAGCAAGAACAATATCAAGGGCAACACCAAGGCCAATACCCAACATTCATTCTGCAAGGACAGTCACAAAGCCAAGACCCAACCTGGGTCCCAACAAGAAGAAGATCAGCAACAAGTTCAAGGGCACACAGGTAAGAACATATTATTCATCTACTTTCTTAGATTCCCAAATTAGGGAGAATTCTTTATCTTTTGAAAGTGACTCAAGCACTACTAAAATTTTAGTAGATCATTAAACAAAACAAAGGAATAACCATATAAAGGTTGTTTGTACCAGCTGACTTATTGCATTATAGATGTCATGGAG
The DNA here is from genome assembly GCF_009905375.1 of Apium graveolens. NCBI lineage: Eukaryota > Viridiplantae > Streptophyta > Magnoliopsida > Apiales > Apiaceae > Apium > Apium graveolens. The sequence goes on from NC_133656.1 coordinate 99,898,564, forward strand.
ACTCGGTATATTTTTGGTGCCCACCTACACTATTGCTTCTACGTTCTGATGTCAATTGTTTCAACATATAGGAATTTGTTAAGAACTTTTGCCGAGGATTGGATCATCATTTCCACTATTATCTTTGTTGATTTATCTTCATCATCATCATCATCAATCATTACACAAAGAGTTATCTTCATCATCATCAATCATTACACAATAGACGTGCTACAATTCTTTCTTTTACGCTCCATCACCCAAAGTCTACTTCATCATGCATACAACCACGTGAAAAGATTAAATTTTTTTAGTGGTTTATAGAGTCGATAGACCTTGCTTCTTTTGTCATATGCGGTAAAGATACATTTCTTGACAATCTCATCTAATCTCATCTAGCTTTTTTCTTTTCTTGTCAGGAATATGTGCATATGCAATGCAACCGAAAATTCTTAGATTTCCAACCAAGCGCTTTGCCAATCGCCGACCTTGTTGGAAGATAAAGATACTTTGGTGCCATTTTTTGTGATACATTGCTCGGCTTGCTTTTTTGTGGGATACTTATACATGTTTGATATTTAATTACAGGTTTTGCTTCTGTTCTTTGTGTCTATTCATTGCAAAACTTCCCTCTTTGTAGTTATCATGTGAGAGACAGACAGCTAGACCTTCTCCTTTTCGATTTAAATTCCAATTATCCTCTTGCACTTGTCCTTTTGTAATGTACCTTATAAAGTTCTCATTTTTGGTTTAAAAATCTAATAACCTAAGAGACTCTCATGCTTTTGGATTACTCATGTGATGAGCCTAGAGAACTGCTCCTGAATTCACATCTGATGAACCTGTGGAACTTCTCCTCTTCAATTCATCATGTGGGCCCGTGGAGCCATGTGCCCCAGTCGTCTGGATATGCTAATCAGGAGCTTATTCTCATTCATCCTCAAGACACCTGCAATAGTGATCCTCGCTCCTCCGACATTATTAAACTTGTGCTCTGAATTATGCTGCTGGTTAAATAGGCTTGGGAGGTTAATGGAATTTCCATAATGTTGTTCACAGAGGTCAAATGGTTCACGGCTACTGGCAACATCTGAAAATTTAGAATAGTTGCAACACTAATGGAATTGTTTTGATAATATTAATAACTTACACCCATAATGCACAGCAGGTCCAGGGTCCATCACCCATGCTGGAAAGCAAACATTTGCAGTAATGATACAGTTGGAACTTAAACCGTGTACTTCTGAACTGCAGTTGAGTCTGGAGGCACACGGATGTGAGTATAAAGTTGAAGTTGACCCCAAACAAGTAGAGAAATAATGTATCATATCATAGAGCATCATGTTGCAAATGTGTGTACATAAGAAAAAATCTGTTACACTAGTGAAGATGCACAGTCTTCCTTCTTCAAAGTCTTGGGAGAGATGATGCTTAATCCGTTGTACTAGTACACTCATTCCCTAAAATTTAAGTTACAAAAATTAGGAGAATGAATAACTAATCTATTGCAGTTTCTCTTATGTCCTCTTAAAGCGGTACCAGGTATGACTGGAACAGAACAGTTATAACCTAATCAAGGAACAATACTTAAACAAAAATAAAAAATATTTTAAAAACCCATGTTTAATTAAATCCTCGTGAATGATATAATTAGTAAACCTGACAATCAAGCAACAATACTTTTATTAAAACAAAAAATATTAAAAAACATATAAACTTTGCACATATTATTCCTTCATAAATGAAAAGGATATAAGATGAAAACAATTTGAAGTGGTCGAAACAATACCTCAACCCTTAATTTTCTCCGCATGAGACTTACCTTTGGTGTTGGTGTCTCTTAACATATTAACCACCACAACCATGAACATTTGGCAAACCAAGTCATTGTAAGAACATACAAGAACTAATATGCCAATATATGGAATTTGTGAAATAAAGGATGTAATGAGATTAAATATTTCTTTATTACAGAAGAGAATTTATTTGAATTTTAATTGGAAAGGCAAAACGTGATACGATCCACGCCCAAAGCACTTCCATCAACTGAAAAAGGTGAAAGAGAGGTAGATAACTGAGAGGGTTAGAGAAACCATATGGTTTGTTGCACCACTAAGTACAAAATGAAAGAAACAAAGTTGAGAGACATCAAAATGAAGTATAATATCATTTAGCCAAGAACTATTTGAAAATTGGAAAATCGGTGAGGGCAATTCTTCAAGAATTTCAAAGTTTATGATGTCGAATTTATTAGATCCCATCTTTCCCTTGATTAAGTCATTTAACATGTGGATCAACTTATATATTACGTCATTTTAACAAACCCCTCATATTTAGATGAGCTATCACTATAAGAAAAACAGGTAAATACGACCGGCCAAAAGTCCTCGCATTTACCTAAATATGTCAGGACACGGTCGTATCTTTTAGTTTCTGGATCGGTCATGATACGGGAGGAATATTTAGTAAGTCAGTCATTTTTAAAGTAAATTGGACCAGCTAGTTTTGACCATTTAAAAAAAACCGCTTAAATTCAACTGGCCAAATTTGACCAAGGTAGTCGAATTTGACTTTTCACCAAAAATTGTAAATCCCCCCCAAACTATTAAATATTTTGAATAAATTTAAAATGTCTGCCTAAAATTAAATTGACCGTATATGGTCAAAGATGCGAATCTAAATTTCACCACCTTCGGTTGAATTAACAAACACCAGTTTTAAGAGACAAATCTCTCGCTGGAAATTGGAAAATTTCCAGATTCCAGTGAGTTTACCCAGGTCCAGTCATATTCCAGCAGCTTTAATTTCTCCAAAAAAGCTCAGTTTTCAGTCCAATTTTTCAATTTAATACACTCAAAATTGACCCAACAATCTCATATTCATATCCAAACTTACAAATAACTAGCATTTAACCGATTCCGGTCAAAATCAATTGAACGTCTGTAAAGAAAAAAACAACATTAACAAAAAATTCACCAAACTAAAAAAACCTTAATATAAACAATTTCCCCACCACTAACCCAGCATGTAAATCGAGCAACACAGTCAATCATAAATCATGAAAAAATTATCTACACGCTCATGTTCAATGATCTATCGATTCGTAACTTCAAAACACATCAATAAACAACCTAAAGTAAAAAGTCTAATTCGAATTAAAATCAAGAAAATGGAAATTTTTGAAAAATTATCTACCTAGCTCTCTACCGAATTATTACCTTCAGGAGGGAGAGTAAGATGGTGGGAGGGACACAAATAGAAATAGAGGGGGAGAGAGAAAAAGAGAAGGGGTGGGTTACGTGAGTGAAAGGAGGGCTTCAGGTTAAAAATTTTATTTTATCATTTTTTTGTTTTTTTACTTATAATTTGGTTTTATTAAATGTAAATTCAACCATTGGATGAGTGTTTTACGGGTTAAATTTGGTGTGTTAGATCTAATGCAAGGGGACTACAGAAGTGGCACTAAATTCAACTGTAACCGTTCGAATTTAGGAGTGTCGATTAATATTTTTCTTATGCTTTCTTATAATTTCTAGAAAATTAAAATTGTAATTAATTAACTTTTTTCTTACAAATATTATAATATTAAAAATATAATAAATTATATTAACAACTTGTTATTTTAATAAAAAATTTAAAATCATGAAGTTGGTCAATTTGAGCATAAATTCCACGAAAAAGATTGTGTGGTGAAATATTTAGTTAAGTTAATGATACCTTATTTGTTAAAATAATCGAGGTCTAATGATTAAAAATTGTTAAAATTTGCATATAACATTTTCTTGTAACCATTTTAACATCCATGTGGTTGGATGGTCTAATATTATTCTAAATAGTAGGAACACTCTATGGTAAGAATCTCAACCCCTAAATTCGAATTTGTAAAATAATTCGAATAATCACATCCGTAATAGATTACTCAAAATAAATGAGATATAAATTAAAAACTAAAACCCTAATTGATACCCTAAAATTTAAATTTATAACCCCATGTAATCATATTACCTACTCTAATGTAGAGATTCGAAAACAAGTTAATTATTAGCTCACTAATATTTTGTCAAAAATTATAGTGAATGTAGTCAGTCGACTTGGAACACGATAATTCTTTCATAATTTTTTAAACTTTTTTTTATAAATATATATTTAAATTTCATAGAAGTATCATAAAATTTTAATAAAAGTTCTTTCATCACATATATTTTTATACCATATAAACTTGTAGTTGGGATGAATGTTATTATTGTGTGTATACATATTTTTTAAAATATTCACTAATATTTAAATAGTTTAAATAAATTATTAAAAATTTTGAATATACTAAATACAATTGAATGTGGCCAAATTAGATACATACAAACGGATTTGTGTAGAAATATAAATTTCAAAATAGAGGGGAATTTTCACCAACTTTTGCCCCAAAAGTTTTAAAAGTTATAGGAAATTTCATGCCATTTCCAAATAATAAATTTGACCAAAATCGATTGAATTTAGGAGAGCCAAAAAATTCAATGCGGAAAATTTCATCCAATTTTTTTAAAGAATCTCTCCTTGCTAACTAAAGGTAGTACATATGAAGATTATAAATGTATGTTGTTTTAAAACAAGCTAAGATACACTTTAATTTGCTTTTTTATGAAAATAGAATAGTCTTCGAGTTCATAATTTTGCATTTCTATATGTGGTTAAATCATGTACTTATTCAATTACATATTAACTTAGGTGCGAATATTCTTGTAAATTCCATGTAGACCTAGCCGCATAAATATGACAATCTTCTAAGTTTTGTATTCATAGAAAATGATCAAATTATTTCATTGCAGTTGCAAGTTTTATGTATATATTTTGTGTGAGTAAGTTGTATGGAATTACTTAAAAAAACTCTTTCCCGTAATCTCAACCAATTTATTATTCATTTATATTCTTAGAAAGTCGTATTATAGATTTTGTGATTTAGAGATGACTTTCACAAAAATATGTTGCGATCAAAATTTTCTGGTATGACGGGAAATAATTGTAATCAATTGAGTATTCAAACAAAGGTAGGGTCTTTCTAGTGTGTGTCAATGTAACAAATACATTTACATGATCAGATAATTTTTATGAACGAGAGCCATTATTATTAATGAGATTAGAGCTAATAAAAAATTTAAGTTGCTAATGTGCGTCGGCATGGAGACAAACAAGAAAATCGATTTCGGTATTGTAAGAATCTCAAGATTTTTGAAAGATTATGGAATATGGATACAAAGAACCATACATGTTATCTTACCGTAATAACTAAGACTTTGAAGGGAAATCCACTAACAGTTAAGAAGACTCTCTTTTTTATTAATCAAGTGGTGAATGGAGTAATTTTCTAAAGGATTTCTATGATATATCAACATTAAAGCTAACATGAGAAACTGTAAGTAAGTCCTAGAAAGCTCAAGAAAACCAATAATGAGAATATACTAGTTTTGTGTTCGTTTAATCATAAATATGAATATCTGATTAATATTTTATTAATGTGTAATATTAAAGTAGGTTAGTAAAATAGGAAATAAGTATATAAGTACATCTAAGTAAACATGTAAATGTATAGAAAGTACAACTAATTTATACAAAATTTAAATATGTTAATAATTAAATAAGAAATAAGTATACAAATGCGTATAAATAAACATGCAATGCTTAGAAGTACAACAATGACCCGCCATTTAATTGAACCAACACACTACTTTCTTATTCATTATTAAATAATTAAGTATCTGTCATGAGTTGCATAGATGATAAAAAGGGTGTATATAGTAAATATGATGTCGTTATTTTCCTAGAATGAAGACTAATACGAACACATTATATTTTCCCTTATTGCATGAAACTCTAAACCATTTTACAAAAGTTCAATAATTACTATATAAGTATTCTTTAAATAATCATTTACTTTTGGGTAAATAAATTAGAAAAATTATTTAGGTTAGATTTGAAAAAATATTGTCCTTAAACTGTAAATTTATTAGTTGGATTACATTTAATCAACAACTAATTTGAAAGAGATAAGACAACATATAGACTATATATAACATTAATGCGTTATCCTAATTACCTATATTTGCTAACTTATTTAATTTATTTTGTGTGTTCTTTATATGTATATCTTTTGTAATTTATTTTGTGTGTTCTTTATATGTATATCTTTTGTTCCTCTTTATACATATATATGCATTTTTATTTATATATATATATATATTTATAGGTATGAGTGTGATATATAGAGAGAATGAATGTGGCTGTCTTAATTTGTTTCAATTGTGTTGTTCATATGATTTTTTTATGTGTACGGTGTATTCATGTTTATACATATATATGTATAAGTATGATGGAGAAGAAGAGAATAAACGTGGCTCTCTATAGTAAACTAATAACCGAATGTGTTTTTCATCTATATTTTATAAATTTTTTATGAACTTGGTAAGAGTTAAATCTCACTGTTATATGTTCTTCAAAGACTTTAGTTTTTTGAGCTTCATTAGTTGTTATTGTTCATTTAATATGATTTAATATGAATAAAATATGTAAATTATACAATTAGTAAGTTGTATTGTTATTTTGTGTCATGTACATCAAGTTTCGATTATGTATACCTATGTTTGCGTAAGAGCTAGAGGGGGGTTTATTTGCGTCTTTATTTGATATGGGTTTAATGTTGTTAGTTCTCTATGAGTTGTATTTACGAATACGAATTAAGATTTCTAAGTTTAATCGTATGATATGAAATGAGAGTATGTAGAATTTTATCAATGCTTTCGATCTTGTTTTATTAGTTTTTCATTATTTTGACGATTTATCTGACTTGGAAATTATGTTTTTTTTTGTTATATTTAGTATCTTGCATGAATGATATCTAATTACTTGGAAATATTTTCTAATTACTTTGTAGTATGCAGGGAAAATGCTAATCAGAGACATGGGACGTGGTCGTGGACTTAGTCGAAGAACTTGTGCTATTTTACGAACACCTAGTCTACCTTCTCCACGCAATCAGAACACCCGTAAGATTACCAAAAACACTTGTAAGACCAATATAGAGACCCGGGCATGGAAATGACCTAGATCACATTCCGATCGCAAGTTTAGGGAAAAGAACCCAAGAACACCATGCCGCATCAAATTCCAAGTGGGACAGTAATTATTTATATATGTTTATCGTATAAATCTCATTCAACTTCAAAATGTATGTGAAAAATATGAATAAGATTAGCTCATAGATTATGAAGCTTTTGTATTTATGACTGACTACATTAAAATTAATTTTAAAGTATACACAATGATACAACAGTGAAGATATTGAATGCGACTATTCGTTCAAAATGGGCAGTTGGGCATACACGTGTATTGCCATTCTTGCACAAAATTCGAAATGGGCTGAAGAAGTTACCAAGAAGTTTGTTGTATGTTATTTTTATTTTTATAATTATGTACATTACACACACCTAAGTTCTTTCTATTAATTAAGGCATTTGAAGATGCAAAAACCCGGAAAGGCTAAAGAGTGTTTAGAATTATATGTCAAAAAGAGTATTAAAAAATTGGTCAATCAGTTCTCCCTCTCTCTCGATGAGAGTCGGCCGCCCCATCTTCCTTTAACCCTAATCATCACACCTCCTTCTTCACCCTTGTTAGGTCACACTTTCACTGTAGAGGGGGTGAATACAGTGTTTATCACAATCAAATCGAACTTCAAGAACTTATGTAACAGAAAACAAACTTTATTTAAACAATAAACTCTGTTACAATCTGGAACTGTTATCTCTCAGTGATGAACAAAATATCACGAGAGCTGCTAGAGTTATACTAAATAATATTCTCGATAATGATAACACATATAGTGTAAACTCTATTTCTGTGTTTATATACTACACAGTTACAAGATATTCGCTAATTGATATGGAATATAATTCTGCTTCCTAAAATATATCAATCAGATATCTTCTATTCCAAGTATTCCATTCTTCACGAAATTCCTTCTTCATGCATATCTCTTCTTATGTTTATCTTGATCTTCTTAACTTTAATCAGCTACTGTCCTTATCTGATCGTCCTTCAGCACTTAAGTTCTGATATCTATCTCCTGATAACATAAGTACTGATATCCCTTAAGTTCTGACTTCCAGTATAAGTACTGATCAGTTAAGTACTGATTTGTTCTGTTCAAATAAGATCTGAAATCTAAACATAAAACATATTAGCCATGACATTATCAAATATATCTAACAATCTCCCCCAACTTGTAAATTAACAAAATATACAAGTTTAACAGATATTTGATGATGTCAAAAACATTAAGTACAAATGCATGAGAAATAGACAAGATAACTACAACTTACAGTCCTTCAAGTTTTTACCAATTCAACTTCTGATAACAACTTCAATCTGTATAAATATCAGAATTTAAGCAGTTGTAGATCTTCGACTTGGCTTCATCATTTTCTGATCTCTCTGATGTCAGGAGTTGTTCTGAGATAATTCTTCAACAAACATTTCTCAGCATATCTGAGTTCATCAATCATTCTCCGTTTGACATCTTTAAGCTCTGCAGTATCTTCACCAGCTTGAAATATTGCAGCTCTGAGATCATTAATCTTTGCTTTTCTCAACTCCCGATCTAGTCTTATGACATAAGCTTTATTAGACTCTAGATTGAATTCAAGCCCCTTAATACCAAGATATGTTCTGATCTGTGCAGTATTAGGCTTCATATCAACAATATCACCATTGTGATTTCTGTACTTTGGAACATATCTGCTGTCAGACTTAACAGAATAAAGTCTTTTCTGTCTCTGAATCTGTTCCTTTAAGTAGTTTGCAGCAGTCTCTGTTATTCTGTCATCCACTTGAAGTAAGAACAATACATGCTCCAATTCTTCAAAATACTTCAACGGAATGGCATTTTGTCTTATATGATAAACCCTACCATCTGTCATGAAATACAACATGATGTATTCTTTCAAGTAGGTATGGTAAACCATCTGTACAGATTCTAGTTGATTCAATCTTTCAGGAGTTGCTCCAATACCTGGTTCACACAAGGAAGTTGGATCATCAGTAGTGTTGTGTACTCTTCTTTCATCAGCACTTCCCAATCCAGTTTTATCTCTAGCTTCCTTTCCAGTAACTACTCTTGCTTCAAAACCACTTGAAGTAGTCTTCAAAGATTGAGTCTGTTTTGCTTTAGTGAATCCTGGTAGGAGTGTTTTAGATTTATTTTCTGATATCAAGTTAACTTGAGCACTGTCAGAGGTTACTTGCTTCTTCTGAATATCAGAACTTACAATTTCTTGACTCTGAACAACTTGAGCCATGTCAGAGGTTGTTTTAAGAACTTTTCTTGAAGTCAGAGCAAGATTATCTTTTCCATCAGTAATTTCTTCTTCCTCAGGAGGTACATAAGGCTTGATAGGTTCACCAACCTTTTCTTTACCCTTGGATCTTGGATCTATCTGTGGTTGTGATCTAGCCAAAGTTTCTTCAGTATGTATCCTTTCTTTGATCACAATGCCTTTAGGTTTTGGAAGTAACTTTTTACCAGAAGCTTCAGATTTAGATGTGACTTTCTCTGATTTAAGTCTGGCTTCTTCTTCCTTTAAACTTTCCAAGTCCATCCCTGGATTTTCTTGAAGAAATAACTGTCTTGACATTTCCTCATCAAGATCTAGAAGTTCATCAGAACTTATCCTTTTACCAGCAGCAGAACTTATTCTTTTCCCAGTATCAGAACTTGTTCTGTGACTAGCTTGTCTTGATGTAAACCTTCTACCTTGACTATGACCACTACCCATTCCAGAGTTTCCTTGGTCATCTTTTCCATCATCCTTTCCTTGCAGTGACTTGTTGGTTTTGCATTTGGACTTAATTACCTTCTCCCCCTTTTTGGCATCAGCAGGTAATAAAAGAGAGATAAGTAGTTCCACTGAGGTCTGGATTTCAGTAAGTTGCGATTGCTGAGAAGCTTGATTTGTCAGAATTTGATCAATCTGAGCTTGTTGCTTCTCTTGAGTTTTCTCAATATAAGCAACCCTGTCAATGGTAGGTTGGAAGAACTTTTTCTTATCAAGTTTCCAAACTTGTTCCTGTTTAATAAAGTTCTCCTGAATCTTGTGTAGCTCTGCATGAGTATTGGAATGAAGACCTTGTAGATGTTTAGTACTCAATGCAGTGACTCTAAGCTGGGTTTTAAAATCATCAGAATTTAACATTTCATCAGCTTTAGTCAAGTGCTCAGCAAGATGTAAAGCATTTGGAACACATGAAACTGAGTTCCATTCCTTAGTCCACTCCTGACCTGCAGGAGTTTCACTCCAAGGTACTGGTGCATCCCTGATAACAAACTCCTTTAGCAGTTCAGACTTAGGAAGAGTCAATGGAGGAGTATGTCCTGAAGGACCTGCTGCATCAGCATCTACAGTTGTAGCAGCTTCACCAGTATCTCCAACATTTGCAGCATCAGAACTTAAAGAATCAGTATCTTCTGATAAGACAACTGTGTGAGTAGCAATGGAGGCTTCAACATCCTCTAATTGCTGATCGGATACTAGGTTCTGATCAACAGCCATATCCTGATGCTCACCTAAAATCTGATCATCATCTTGATGCAGAGAAGGTGATAGTGATAACTCTGGAGTTTGAACAGCATCAGTAACAGGTGTTGTGGAAGGATTATTTGTTGTTGGAGCTTCTAACAAAAGTATTTCAGGCATAACCAAGTTCTGAATATCAATTTCAGCACTTGTGCCTGGATCAACAAGAGATATAGAAGGTGAATTAGCCTTGTCAGATTCAGGTTCCTGAGATTGAGTTGACGGAGAAGAAGTGACTGGAGCAAATTCCTTGTCTTGCGAGATCAGAGATTCCTGATCCCCTTCCTTAGCTGCTTCCTCCTCATCATCTGAAACTGGCCTCTGTGCCCTCTGTTTCTTGTACTTCCTTGTTGATGTGGATTCCTTGGGAGTTGCAGGAACCGTCATACGTCTAAGCCTCTTGAGAAGCCTAGAACCCCCAATTGCAGAATCCTTCTGAGAAGTTGCCTTCTCAGCTTCATATATCATAGGTTCTGAAGATGGAATCTGATCCTCAGAATCTGATTCATCTCTCAAAGTAATCCTCCGCTTCTTCTGAGATGTTTGAGGAACAGTCTTTGTTCTCTTTGGCTTAGAGGATGTAGGCTTCACAGTAGGTGCTGAAGAAGAAGGTTGAGCATTCTGTGAAGTGGAGAGATAGGATTTGAGATAAGTTCTGAGGGTAGGTTGAGTAGAATGAGAGGTAGGGACTGAGGTTGATGGATTTTGGTTATGGTGAGTTGGTTGAACATTTGAGTAAACAGATTTGTAAGTAGCTGGATCAGCATTTACCAGAATCTGTTTCACAGACTGAGGAATCTGTAATTGTCTCACCATTGATTTCTTTGTGTCAGCATTTATCAGGTCGTTAAAGTACCTTTTTGCAACCTTAAAAGGTGGGGTTTGAGTGCTGACTAACTGGGGTTCAGCAGTACAATACGTATAGATAAGTTGACAGAATCTAGCAAAATAAACAACATCTCGATCCTCTGTCATCCTATCCCCAATAAAACCAATTATTCCAGTTGCAAAATCAAAATGAGTTTGATGGATAATAGCATACCCGATGTGCTGACTTAGAATTGGGATGGCATCAAAATTTGAGCACTTGTTGCCAAAGGCCTTGGTGATGCAATCGAAGAAGAAACTCCATTCTCTTCTGATATTAGCCCGTTTCAATTGTCCAAGTTTTGTCAGACTCTTTTCATATCCCAATTCAGCCATTAACTCCCGAAGGGCTGAGTCCTCTGGAACTGAGAAAGTACAATCCTCTGGAAGATGTAAAGCCCTGCGTACTGTACCAGGAGTGACTACAAAAGATGAATCACCCACTTGGAAAATAATACTGGGAGTTCCACGGTTACCACCATCATCAAAAACGCCAGTCCTCCAGAACCTCAGAACTTGTTGACTTGAAAAGAATTCAGGCTGAGTTAAGGCGTACCCAACCTCACTATGTGCAAGAAGATCTTGCACAAAATGCAATTCAGATGGAGCTTCAGAATGATCAAGAATTGCAGCATAGTTGTTTGGAACGAACTTTGCTCCATCAATGATTAAATCCTTTGGTGCCATGTGAAAAAAATATTGAAATTCAAGTATGCCTGTTAGGTGTTTGAGATAATATCTGTATGAAAACAACGGAAATAGTAAAGTGAAAGAGAGTAAAAGTAAGAAGAGAGATAGAAGATGAAGAAATTAAAAAGATTAAAGAAATCTTCTCTCTGCTGTACTTATACAAACAAAAAAAATGTTACCGTTGGACACCTGTCAGACATGCAGTAATAACGGATAGTTACTGGGCTCGAGAAAACAGTAATCATGACTTACCCATTTGCCGAGTTTCAAAAAAAACTGTTCCTTTTATCAAGGGAAACAATTCAAATTTTAACCCGTTATCACTGATTGGATTGTTTTTCACTGCAACATTAATATTCTGAAAATGAATCATGTTAAAAATGACCGAGATAATTTCTATGAATAAGTGCTGACGGCGAATCAGAACTTAAATAAAAACAAAATTTAAATGGTCATCAGAATATCAATCAGGATTTATCAACACAAGATAAAATAACTCAGAGACAAAATCTTGAAGTAAAGACAGTTTTCATTAATATATCAAGTCAATACATATATGAAATAGAAATTACATCAATACAAGATTTTCCCTAAGCTTCTAATCCTAACATCAACAGTTTTAGTCCTAGCTAAGAAGCCTGACAAAGCTGAGGATGAAGAAGAACAGGAAGAAGACGAGATTAAGTCATCTTCCTCTTCCTATCTTCGACAAACAAGATAGCGAGTCGAATGATTCGCTCTTGCTGACGGATACGACGAAGGTGAAGGTCTCTTCGAACGGCCACCAGATCACGTTTGATAACCTCTGGAAATTGAATCCAGAGATTGTGAGGGATGTTGGTGATAGGGTAGGGAGTTGGAATTCCATTCAAAAAGACATGCACCGTCTCATCACCGTAATTGTAGAACCAGCCAAATTCAGCCATTTGTGATAGTAAATGAAAAACAAGACTGAATTTGTGATACAAGTGTGATGAGAAGACTAATGTGAAGTGGCTGCATATATAGGCAAGAGAATGCCAAGAGACGCAAAGAAATTGAATGCTGACAGGTAGAAGTAATTCTACCTCGTCTCCCTAGACTTTGAAAAAGAATAACAGTCATTGGAAAAGGAATGTGCACCTGTAACAAGAGTGATCTGTTCAAGGACTAGTGCCATTATGTTTTAACCATAGACTATTAATCTTCCACTTCAACATTTCGAAATTAATCTGAGACTGTTACCAAATTTTATTCACAGATAAGTCAAGTAAAGGGTTAGACTGAAAAATCAGAACTTAGACCTATACCAGAACTTAACAGTCATCAGAACATAATGTCTTAACTCGAACAAGGGATATCTATCTTAGTAAATACTCATACAAGTTCTTAGTTATGAACGTCAGAACTTAATCATCAGAACGTGGAACTAGAACTTGTCCTCAGAATTTGTGCAGAAGTGACACAATGACTGTTTATCTAAAATAACATAGACCACCACAGAAATTTCATCATTCATATGGAGTGATGTGTGTGTGCATTAAGCTAAATAACAGACAAAGAGTAAAGTCTGATCTACTTCAGTACATCTTAGAAATAAGTCATAATTAAAATTTTGCTAAAGAGCTGTCATTATCCTGAAACCTACTGATAAATGAGTTCATGCATGAGTCCACCTCTACTGTTTTTGTGCTAATTTTATGCATCTTTTGAAATTCTATTTTACAGAGGCTTCTCAGTGTAAGTGAGTCACGACTGTTTATTAGAATTTATGCTATTATCAGAGTATTTCTCCAGTAATCATAGAGTGTGAAAAGTCACCAAGAAAAATATTTTGCTTTTCTAATGCATATTTACTTAATACCAGCAATGCACTTGGGTCGTCCCATTCACATTTTTACTCTAGATCTCAAAGGAGTACCTGATATTATTCTTTGATTCTTTTTCTTTTTCTTTTGATAAGTGAGGTTTATCAGCACTTAGTACATTCAGCAGTTTTACTAGAATCAGAACTTAAACAGATGAGTAGCATTATTCTAATTTGTGACTTAGTAATAAGATATACAAAGTAAACTTAACTAAGCTCAGTTATCAGAATTTGCTTGTGTCATAAGATTTCCACAGAAATAATTACTTCTTTCATGGGATCATTTGTTTATTGAAGACTAGTAGGTCAGTATCTAGCACAGTTATCCTCATGGGATTAAATAGTTACTGAAACAGACATATCACTTATCAGAGTTTAGAAACATATATCAGACAACAGTCAGTACTTAAAGACATTTATCAATTAATGCACAGAATATACAAAGAGATTAATTCTGTAAATACTGATCATAAAGTCTGATAACATAGAACAAGTTTAAGCAGATTTAGAGAAAGAACCTGAAATCATTCCAAGTTCATTTACCAATTTTGAAAAGGTAGCTTCACACAGTGGTTTTGTGAAGATATCTGCTACTTGTTGATCTGTGGGAACAAAATGCAATTCCACTGTACCTTCATCCACATGTTCCCTGATGAAATGGTATCTGATGCTGATGTGCTTTGTCATAGAGTGTTGAACTGGATTACCTGTCATAGCAATAGCACTTTGATTATCACAGTAAATAGGGATTTTGAAATATGTTAACCCATAATCCAGTAACTGATTCTTCATCCAGAGAATCTGTGCACAGCAGCTTCCTGCAGCAATATACTCTGCTTCTGCAGTTGATGTGGAAATTGACTTTTGTTTCTTGCTATACCAAGAAACCAACCTGCCTCCAAGAAATTGGCAGCTTCCATTTGTGCTTTTCCTGTCAATTTTGCAACCTGCAAAATCTGCATCTGAGTAACCTATTAATTTAAAATCTGATTCTCTAGGATACCATAATCCTAGATCAGCTGTTCCTTTAAGATACTTAAAGATTCTTTTTACAGCTGTTAAGTGAGGTTCTCTTGGATCTGCTTGAAATCTTGCACAAAGACAGGTAGCAAACATGATATCTGGTCTACTAGCAGTTAGATAGAGAAGTGAGCCAATCATACCTCTGTAATCAGTAATATCTACTGAATTACCAGTATCCTTATCCAGTTTTGTTGCAGTGGCCATGGGAGTGGATGCACTTGAACAGTCTTGCATTCCAAATTTCTTCAGCAAGTTTCTGGTATACTTAGATTGACAAATAAAAGTTCCTTCTTCAGTCTGCTTGACTTGAAGGCCCAGAAAATAACTAAGTTCTCCCATCATACTCATCTGATATCTTGACTGCATTAGGTTGGCAAACTTTTTGCAAAGTTTGTCATTTGGAGACCCAAAAATGATATCATCAACATAAATCTGGATCAGAAGTAAGTCCTTGCCATGATTGAGATAGAACAATGTTTTGTCAATAGTTCCTCTGTTGAATCCACTTTCCAGAAGAAACTGAGCTAAAGTCTCATACCATGCTCTTGGAGCTTGCTTAAGTCCATAAAGTGCTTTATCAAGCCTGTAGACATAATCTGGATGTTTGGTATCTACAAAGCCTGGAGGTTGTTCAACATATACTTCCTCTTCCAATTCTCCATTGAGAAAAGCACTTTTCACATCCATTTGAAAGACAGTAAACTTTTTGTGAGCAGCATAAGCCATGAATATCCTTATGGCTTCTAACCTAGCAACTGGAGCAAATGTTTCATCATAGTCAATTCCCTCCTGTTGAGAATATCCTTTTGCAACCAGCCTTGCCTTGTTCCTTACAATTATGCCATCACTGTCAGTTTTGTTTCTGAATACCCACTTTGTACCAACAACCGATCTATTCTTGGGTCTTGGCACTAAGGTCCAGACTTTGTTTCTTTCAAATTCATTCAACTCTTCCTGCATTGCTTGCACCCAATCAGCATCTTGAAGAGCTTCTTCCACTTTCTTTGGCTCAGACTGAGAGAGAAAAGAATTGTAAAGACATTCATTCGAAGTACCTGTTCTAGTTCTGACACCTGCCTCAGGATTTCCAATTATTAAATCAGGTGTATGTGATTTTGTCCACTTCCTTGCAGATGGAAGATTTTCTCTAGAACTGGATGCTCCCCCATGATTCATGCTGTCTTCGGTTTCATTTTCTGATGCTCCCCCTGAAACTATGCTCTCTGAGTTGGATCCTTCAGTATTTAGATTTTCAGCACTGTCAGTACTTGGCTTATCAGAACTTGACGAATCAGAATTTGAAGAGCCAGATGTATGTTCTGATGCTTCTTGAGATGTGATAATATCTTGAGTATGCTCCCCCTGCATTGGTGCATCTTCCTTTGACGTAGTCACCACAGTTTCAATAACATCAGAGTTTAATCCATCAGAATTTACAGTATCAGGACTTAGACTGTCAGGACTTGAGATATCAGAATATGAATCTTCATTTTCAAATCTCAGCTTATCATGATCAATGCAATCTTCAAGTCCAGTGATCTTCTTGTCATCAAAAGAGACATTGATAGATTCCATGACCACTTTTGTTCTCAAATTATAGACTCTGAAGGCTTTTGTAGAAAGTGGATATCCTACAAAGATTCCCTCATCAGCTTTTAGATCAAACTTGGATAGCTGTTCAGGATGAGTCTTGAGAACAAAACATTTACATCCAAATACATGAAAGTATATGAGATTTGGCTTCTTGTTCTTCACCATCTCATATGGTGTTTTTCCATGCTTGTTAATGAGTGTTGCATTTTGAGTAAAACAAGCAGTCTGCACAGCTTCAGCCCAGAAATAGGTTGGAAGCTTTGCTTCTTCAAGCATTGTTCGTGCAGCTTCAATTAGAGTTCTATTCTTCCTTTCAACAACTCCATTTTGCTGTGGAGTTCCAGGAGCAGAAAATTCTTGCTTTATTCCATGATTTTTGCAGAACTCTTCCATTATCAAATTCTTGAATTCAGTGCCATTATCACTCCTCAAAATTTTCACAGAATCTTTGATCAATTTATCCAGATGTTTGACATGATCAATCAGGATAGATGCAGTTTCACTTTTTGTGTGCAAGAAATACACCCATGTGTATCTGGTGAACTCATCTACTATGACCAACGCATATTTCTTCTTTGCAATAGACATGACATTCACTGGACCAAATAGATCAACATGAAGTAGATAATAAGGCTCAAGAATTGATGATTCAGTCTTGCTCTTGAATGAAGATTTTCTTTGTTTAGCCTTCTGACATGAGTCACAAAGACCATCAGGAACAAACACTGATTTTGGCAGTCCTCTCACAAGATCTTTCTTGATCAGTTCATTTATCTTGTTGAAGTTTAAATGAGAGAGTTTCTTGTGCCAATTCCAGCTTTCTTCAGTTGAGGCTCTACTCACTAAACAGATTGCAGAACCATCAGAACTTGTTGAAAGCTTAGCTTCATAAATGTTACCACGCCTGAATCCCTTCAGAACAATTTTTCCTTTAGATTTACTAACTATTTCACAATGTTCTGCAAAGAAATCAACATGATAACCTCTGTCACAGATTTGACTTATACTCAGTAAGTTGTGTTTAAGTCCTGAGACTAGAGCTACATCTTTAATGATGACATTCCCAAGATTGATATTGCCATATCCCAAAGTTTTTCCAATGTTGCCATCTCCATAAGAAACACTTGGGCCAGCTTTCTCCACAAAGTCTGATAGCAGGGCCTTATTTCCAGTCATGTGTCCTGAACATCCACTGTCCAGAACTAAAATATTTTTCCTGTTGCCCTGCAATCAAAAAGACCACTAATTATTAGTTTTAAGGACCCAGACTTGCTTGGATCCTTTGGCCTTTTTAGGTTTGTTAACATTTGCAGCGGATTTAACATCAGATTTTATGTTAACAGTTTTCTTATCAGAACTTATACTAGAAGGAACAACAGAAACTTTCTTTAAAGAAGGTTTTATTTGATAATAATCATAGTACAAACTATGATATTCCTTACAAGTATAAATGGAATGCCATAAACTACCACAATGAAAACAAGGATTTTGTGGTTTGTATCTAACAGACTGACTCTTAACTCCTGACTTTGTAGATAAGGAGTTAATATTTTTATTCTTCCTGCAAAAAGAAGCCAGATGGTTAGAACTTCCACAGTTATAACATGCTTTCCTAGGAGCATCAGGAATAGATTTATAGTTATTGCTTTTATTCACACCTTCCTTTCCATTCCTGTTTTTCCTAGGTGATTTTACCTTGTTTGCATTCTTAACATCTTTCAGCTTATGCTTAAGCTGCTTCTTTGTCATTAAGCCTATGTTAACTTCAGCTGTCTTTTCCTGTTTTAGTTTGTCAGAAGCTAATTCCTTTTGAACTTCTGATTTCTCAGTTTCGGATTTTTCAGTTACAAACTTAACAGGTTTTAACTTCGGCTTTTGCTTATCAACAGGCTTAATTTCTTCAGTTCCTTTTTCATTATTTTCTTCATAACCTAAGCCCTCTTTCCAGTTTCCACTGCTTAGCAAATTTTGAGTTGCTTTGCCAGAGTTAGTCCAAGTTCTGATAATCTCTCTCTCCTTTTCTAACTCAGTTTTTAGAGATTCATTCATTTTTAGCACTTCATCCCTAACATAAAAAGCATCATCTCTATCCTTCTGAGTTTGATGAAACATGACTAACTCTTTTTCTAAGAAATTGTTTCTTTTCTTAAAAGCAAGATTTTCAGAAGTTAATCTTTCACATGTTAAAGTTTGATCTCTATAACTAACAAACATGGTTTTAAGATATCTTCTCAACTCATTAATATCATCAGTATGAAAAGCATAAGTAGTCTGAGGTACCTTTGTTTCAGCAGTTTCAGAACTGCTCTCAGAACTTGATTTTTCAGCATTTGCCATCAATGCATAGTTCTCCTCACTTTCAGAGTCTGAGGTGTCTGTCCAGCTTTTCTGCTTTGTGACAAGAGCTTTGCCTTTGTCATTCTTGGTCTTCTTGCACTCAGGAGATATGTGGCCTTTCTCACCACAATTATAACATTTAACATTAGCATAATCTCCTCTGTCAGACTTTCCTCCTTTTCCTTCAGATCTTCTGAAATTCTTCTTATCAGAACTTATGCCTTTCCTGGAAAACTTCTTTCCCTTCCTGAACTTCCTGTATGCAATCTTTGTGATTCCTTTCACCATAAGAGCACACAGCTTCATCATCTCCTCATCAGCATCATTTTCAGGCAAGCTTTCAGAATCTGAGTCATCATCACTCTCAGAACTTGATGACTCAGTATCAGATTTTATGATAAGAGCTTTACCCTTATCTTTCTTTGAGGAAGGTGGTTTGGGGGATTCCTCTTCAACCTTGAGAGCAACTGTCCTTGACTTTCCTCCTTTTCTCTTGCTTCTTTGTTCCATCTCAAGTTCATGAGTCTTGAGCATTCCATAGATTTCATCAAGAGTTGTTTCATCAAGATTGTAGTTGTCTCTTATTGTTGTTGCCTTCAAATCCCAACATTCAGGAAGAGCTAACAGGAATTTGAGATTTGTATCTTCAAGATCATACTCCTTATTAACCAATGACAAGTCATTCAAGAGTTTGACAAATCTTTCATACACATCAGTCAATGACTCATTAGTCCTAGAGTCAAAGTGTTCATACTCTTGAGTGAGTATTGTCTTCCTGTTCTTCTTAACTGTTTCAGTTCCTTGACACCTTGTCTCCAGTGCATCCCATATCTCCTTAGCAGTCTTGCAGTTGATTACCCTGTTTGACATTACATTATCAATGGCACTATGCAATAAGTGACGTACCTTGGCATCCTTAGCAATAGATGCTATATCTTCAGCAGTGTAATCATTCTTTTCCTTTGGTACGGTCATTGCTGCTTCACCTGGAACTACAACAGCGAGCTTGGTAGGTTTGTGAGGCCCTTCCCTGATTCTATCAAGGTATTCTGGATCTGTTGCTTCCAGAAACATGGTCATCCTTACCTTCCATATGGGATATTCAGATGGTCTCAATATGGGAACTCTGATAGTCTCATATCGACTCTGAATTGATGTCTTTGATGATTCCTCAGTTTTGGTAGGCTTAGTTGCAGTTTCTGTGTCAGACATGACTGTGTTTGGATCTTTAACTGTATGTGTGTTAACAGATAGCTCTGATACCACTTGTTAGGTCACACTTTCACTGTAGAGGGGGTGAATACAGTGTTTATCACAATCAAATCGAACTTCAAGAACTTATGTAACAGAAAACAAACTTTATTTAAACAATAAACTCTGTTACAATCTGGAACTGTTATCTCTCAGTGATGAACAAAATATCACGAGAGCTGCTAGAGTTATACTAAATAATATTCTCGATAATGATAACACATATAGTGTAAACTCTATTTCTGTGTTTATATACTACACAGTTACAAGATATTCGCTAATTGATATGGAATATAATTCTGCTTCCTAAAATATATCAATCAGATATCTTCTATTCCAAGTATTCCATTCTTCACGAAATTCCTTCTTCATGCATATCTCTTCTTATGTTTATCTTGATCTTCTTAACTTTAATCAGCTACTGTCCTTATCTGATCGTCCTTCAGCACTTAAGTTCTGATATCTATCTCCTGATAACATAAGTACTGATATCCCTTAAGTTCTGACTTCCAGTATAAGTACTGATCAGTTAAGTACTGATTTGTTCTGTTCAAATAAGATCTGAAATCTAAACATAAAACATATTAGCCATGACATTATCAAATATATCTAACAACCCTTCTACCCATCTTCATCTCTATCTTCATCCTCTCTCTGCATCCATACAATATTTTTATCATTTGTTTTTAACTTCCTTTCAATAAATATTGGATTCTGTTCAAAAATTCGCTTCTTTTTCGTTTCGTTTAATTGAGTTATTATTTATAGATGGTGTCCGACAGATAGATAGTTGGGGTGCTTTTGATACGGTAGTGAAAAACGCATGTGCTCACCTCTCACAAAATATTTTTGTTCATAACACGAGGGCCCTCTCAGTTTTTGCAATTGAGTCCTCTGAACATTGTACGATCCATGGAATTAATGTGAGGGAAATTGTGAAACTACTGTTTTCGGTGGAGATGCAGGCTGGATCGCTCGAGAAACCATTATCTTTATTTTTAATTTTCAGAATATTTGTATTCAGTCAGTTAAGCAATCCGGAAATAAAGAGGCTAATTATTTAGTTCGTCTATTTGTTTTTCAACCTGGTTGCATGATGAATTGGGGGTTTGTACCGATTGAATTTTTTTCATGTTATTAATGAAATCTGCTATAAATTTGGAAAAAAATAAATAAATAAATTGGTCAATCAAGAAAAGGGGTGGTTCGAAGAAAGTGTAGAGTTTTCCAAGAATGCTATAGACATAGGCATTTTCATCATTATTTCACAATGACATAGAAGAATTATAAGCTAATTAATGATTATATGATTTTTATACTCTCGTGTGAAAGGATTTTCGCATGGCCTACAACCTTAATTGCCTATTATATTATAATTGAAAATGTGATCAAGAGATTCTCAAATTCATTTATATTTTTTTATCCCTATATAATATTAATAATTTTATTTTTCTAATCTTTTTTTACATAATTAGATGTTATTGGTGCACTACTTATCATTTTTTTTTCTCATTTTCTTTTCATTAAAAGCATTTCTTTGTGATTACATATTGTTTTTGTTTACATTTGAATTTAATTGTGGATTAGAAATTTATTTTGTATATTAAATTTTGGGTTCTTTGGAGTTTATTTTTGTTTTGGATGATTGTTGGCCAACTAAATTTATTTTAAATTTATCTCCACACGTGCTAGGCTTTTAAACACATACAAAACAATACTTATAAGTAAAGTAAAATTAGTTTGAAATTATTATACAATTGATATATTACATATTATATAGACTTTGCTTGATAGGAATGTTGGATAGATATTATTTAAAACTTTTGTCTATATAAAGTAATTGTTACTTATTTCAATTTTAAAAATTTAATTTATAGTTAATAATCAATAAAAAGATGTTATGGCTATATAATTTATATAAAAGTAAATGAAATAAACTCTTCTTTGTTGTAGTTTTGAGTAATGTATACAAGAGATAACTTATATTATCAATTTAAGATATCTGCATATAGATCCTCACAAATTTAACAATATTTGATTAATAATAATTAACATGATACTAATTTATCTATTATTTCCAAACCGGTTACTACGATTACATTGCTTGAATTTAAAAGATAATAGATAATAAAAAAATTAGTACAACAAGGACAGTGACAAAGAGGATGACTACGACCTCCTTGGACAATCAGATGACACCCTCATTCGAATCAGATGACCTAATACGAGACATGGTTTATGGGAAGAAGGGGCAAAACAGACCGATGTATTGTGCTGCTATAGTGGGGTCAACTGTGATGGCTGCCGCACTTTTTCGAGTTTTGGGGCAAGATTATGCACAACTCCCTTTAGCCGCAACTGTGATAGGGTGACCTTTCCTATCACCTCCTGTGCAAAACATTACACTATTTTAATAAAAATAAATAAAAATCAATATAAAAGAATCAAAAAGGGAATTAGTATGTATACCTCCCCAGATCTTTGAAGTATAATGAACAATCCCTCATAAACCTACACATATGAAAAAATTTAAGGATTAAAAGTGCCAACCTATAATACAAAGCAAATCAAAATCTTATTTATTAGAAATTAGTTGTACCTTTAGCACAAAGACCCTGATGTCTTCCCCTGATCGGCTCTCCTCACCATCTTTGCAGCTCAATTGGTTGGTCATATACTAAATTTTGAAGTTCTGGAATATGGTAAGATTGGGGCGGCCGTCAAGGAATTAGGGATTATGGAGTATGTGCAACACCCTTAAGTTTATATAGGGGCTGGTATATAAAACATTAGAAATTTGTAGGAAATTTCTTAGAAATTTCTTTACTAATATTCTTCAATCAAGTAATTTTTCTATTTGTCTATTATTTTTTTTAGTTCATATTCTTTGTAAGGTTTAAAAACAAAAAATTACTTTTTTGTTTCTTTTTTATAGTTTTATGATAAATATCAAAATAAAATATTTATTAAATTTATTATTTTATTTAGTAATGCAAAAACACAATTACAAATGATAAATTATTGAATTTTGTAATCCGTGCATATTTCCCACTCTCTCAGTCTCAATTCTATACATTTTCAAAGTGACTCACAATTGTAAAATTTTGTTATATAGAAATTAACTACTCACTAGTTATATATATATATACAAATAATCAAATAGAAACTAAAATTAAAATAAAAACTAGAAACTAATATCAGTCCTTAGATCAATCTAATCCAAGGGCCCCCTAGATGTAGTACACACGATATATATGCTCCCTCCTACACATAATTCTAGTTTTTCCCCTCCGTTTTTTATTTAATTTTTCCCGTTAATCGGTCAACTTTTTTTGAAATCCGACTTCACTGTATTTTTCTCCATATGTGCCATGTTTTGACGTGATTTAACAAAAAAATTATTTTAGTTTTTAGTTTTCATTATAAGGAGGTTTGTATTAGAGTAGCCCCTATATATATATATATATATATATATATAATATTGATGAGTACCATCACTTTACTCAATTTTCTTACTTTTTTTCTTCAAAATTACACAATTTCTTAATACCAAGCCATTTGTATATATTTCAAAGGGACCGAGAGAGTAATATTTAAAAGTTCTACATGAATCATTCAAATTTGAACTTTTTAAACTAATTTACTTATTTTTTATGAAATATGTATTTCTAAATTAATTAAGTTAAACAATTTATAGGAGTAAAGAATTGGTACTAAATACAACAATTATTTTTCAACCACATTATATAATTTATAAAAAAACATCTTAGTGCAAATATATTATATTATATTATTTCAAATAATATATTAGTGTTTTTCCAAAAAATAAAATGGTGTAATACAAAAATGATCAAAATAGACTATTTATGACCATTTTCAACAATATTTCTTATGAAGTTGGTCGGTTATATTGTGATCGGATATAATTGATGAAAATATTTCTTTGTTTGTCTATAAACATGAAAAAGACCAACAAACCAAAGTTGACACGCACCACCGTGACATCGTAGTCAACCGTGACATGTGGCACATACATGCCAAAGTAGGAAAAACCGGGACCAAGCAAAGGTGAATTGTAGATTTAAAAGTAACCAAAAACTTGGTCGGTTATCAAACTTTATTAAACATTCACGTTGCTGCCATGTAAATGGGTGGGACCAATACTCAAGAAAATGAAAAAGTTATTTATTAACTTTTTGATCCGTAATGACCATTATCATAGATCGAAAAGTCATTTCCGACTCAGACTCATCCAATGTGACATATTTGGTCGTAAGTTAATATAGGTGAAATTAATAGAAACACGTATTTAGAAAGTACACAAGTGAGATATAGACATCATAAGTTATATTCTAATTAATGATTATATGATTTCTAAGTTCTCCTCTAAAATGATTTTTCCATGGCCTCCAACCTTAATTACCTATTATATTATAATCACAAAATATGCTCAAAAGATTATAAAATCCATTTATATTGTTTTTGGCCCTTTTTTATTAAAAGCATTTATTTATGACCTATTGTTTCTCTTTTTCTTTTAATTACAAGTATTATTAGTGACTACATATTGTTATATCACTAATATATATATCTATTGACATCCATAAGGTTGGATCGTTGAAAAATATTCTTAAAATAATCGAAACACTAATTCAAGATTCAACACTAGTTAGCTGTACAAGTCAAACTGATGCTTGACTGTTAAAATGTCAAACCAAATAAAATTATTTTGATATCAAATTTTGGGTACATCACTAATATATATATCTATTGACATCCATACGGTTGGATTATTGAAAAATATTTTTAAAATAATCGTAACACTAATTCAGGATTCAACACTAGTTAGCTGTACTAGTCGAACTGATGCTTGACTGTTAAAATGGAAAACCAAATAAAATTATTTTGATATAAAATTTTGGTTATATCACTAATATATTTATCTATTGACATATATACGGTTGGATTATTGAAAAATATTTTTAAAATAATCGTAACACTAATTCAGGATTCAACACTAGTTAGTTGTACTAGTCAAACTAATGCTTGACTGCTAAAATATCAAACCAAATAAAATTATTTTGATATGAAATTTTGGGTACATCACTAATATATATATCTATTGACATCCATACGGTTGGATTATTGAAAAATATTTTTAAAATAATCGTAACACTAATTCAGGATTCAATACTAGTTAGTTGTACTAGTCGAACTGATGCTTGACTGTTAAAATGGCAAACCAAATAAAATTATTTTGATATAAAATTTTGGTTATATCACTAATATATTTATATATTGACATCCATATGGTTGGATTATTGAAAAATATTTTTAAAATAATCGTAACACTAATTGAGGATTCAACACTAGTTAGTTGTACTAGTCGAACTGATACTTGACTGTTAAAATGTCAAACCAAATAAAATTATTTTGATATGCAATTTTGGTTATATCACTAATATATTTATCTATTGACATCCATACCGTTGGATCGTTGAAAAATATTTTTAAAATAATCGAAACCTTAATTCAAGATTCAACACTAGTTAGCTGTACTAGTCAAACTGATGTTTGACTGTTAAAAGGTCAAACCAAATAAAATTATTTTGATATGAAATTTTGGTTATATCACTAATATATATATATATATATATATATATATATATATATATTGACATCCATATGGTTGGATCGTTGAAAAATATTTTTAAAATAAATGTAACACAAATTCAAAAGTAAACACTAATTAGATGTATTAGTCAAAATCATGTTTGACTGTTAAAATGTCAAACCAAATAAAATTATTTTGATATGAAATTTTGGTTATATCACTAATATATATATCTATTGACATCCATACGGTTGGATTGTTGAGAAATATTTTTAAAATAATCGAAACACAAATTCAGAAGTAAACAGTAGTTAGTTGTACTAGTCAAACTCGAGTTTGACTGTTAAAATGACAAGCCAAATTAAAGCCAAATATATTTATTTATATTTAAAATAATTATCAATACACTACAACATTTTTGCAATCATACAACTGTTTTTTTTCGTTGTCTGAAAGGTAGTTTTTCCGTTGTCTATCCAACACTCGTGTGATCGAAGGTTGGACAACGGTTGTTAATACAGTTGTAATAAGGGAGATTCAACAACAGTGTTTAACACTGGTTACAATCTGGATGACACAACGGTTGTTTTAGAAAAACAATTGTTGGAACATTTTTAACATGACAGTTTTCTTAGTAATAAACAACGGTTTATTTACGTCAAGAGAAAGTTCTAAATTTTCTTTCCAATTTTAAATATCTTTTCCAAACAACAGTTATTTTATCCATCTATTATTTATATAATAGAACAACAACAGTTATTTTCAGAGGTAGTAATATAAGTATCTTTTAGACAACAGTTTTAGGGTGGTGTTATAATGCAAAAGAGATAACGAATTACTTTTCGGGAACCATTAAAGAAATATTTGTAACACAACAGTTTACTAGGTAATAGACAACAGTTTAAAAAACCATTATCTTATTAGGTATATGCATTTTGCATATCAATTTCATATTTAATTAAAACCAGCTCCATAAAAAACCACAAAAATTAGTCCCCTGCCAAAATAAAAATACCATAATCCATACCATAATCCAAAACAAAATCATACCATAATCTAGGCCCCCGCCAAAACAAAACCAATTCACTACCATACCATAATCCATACCATACCATAATCCATCCGTTCAACAATCCAAAACAACCAGATCTACCTACCAAACTACCAGCAATCCACCGAACACAAAATACATTATCGCAAGTCTACTTATCACCAACGACATATATAAAACATCCACTTTACGATAAGTTCAAACGAGTCTACTTGTCAACATACGATAAGTTCAAACGAGTCTACTTGTCAACATACGATAAGTTCAAACGAGTCTACTTGTCACCAACTACATACATAAAACATCCAGTTTACGATAAGTTCAAAAGAAAAGAAAGGCGAGGACCTAGCTTGCACAATGTTTCATAAAATATTTTGCAAACTCAACCCTGATCTCGTTGATGTCATCCTCAGTGTAAACCAGGTTTGATCTACGCAGCCACTGAAATATGATCCAAAATTTTGTATAAGTAACATGTTCTGCCCTTATAAGAGTAAATACAAAGTGGATGAAAAGGCCCATAGATAGTCAATTGTCACCTTATTAGCAAAGTCCAGCTCCTTATCATGAATGATTTCCATCATGTATCGCATCACAAACAGGCCACAATCCTTGTTCCCGGTTTGCACTGGAACTCCCTAAAATATCAAACAAAAAATCATTTAAAATATCCAGTCTCCTTTAATAACATAATTAATATATGATCATAAAAATAAATAAATACCGCCATGTTCTCCCACAATACTTTCTTCTTCGGAACCTTTTTCAAATCCTCCTTGTACATTTTAATGGCACTGCAACCAAAACGAGATATATCAAAACACAAAATAACCACTACAAAATATGGTCGGACAAGATTTATAAGTTAAGACTTAATAATCAAATTTTATAACGTGAACTCTTACTTGTCGACAACATCCACCCATTCTCCATTTGCAATTCGGCGTTTAAGAGGGTCCATATAGTAGACTACCTCTGCGTCTGGATTGACAACTGTCAGGGTCCAGTGGTTGCTATAAAAAATAAACAGAGGTGCTTGTTAAATAGTAAAGCCTAAATTTGATGCTTTTTTGTCACTCAAACAACTTAAATATCATAAAAAAAATTACATTTCTATTAAATTAAAATCAACCTAAAAATTATTTAAACTCACTATTTGTGAAAAATAATCTAAAATGTGATACTAGTAGAGTGTAATTTACTGTAATAAACATGATCAGGTATAACATCAAAAATTGAAGGCTCATACTGATAAAATTTAAATTCCAGTAAATAAATCAACTTTAAAACTGAACCTATAAAATTATCATCAAATTTGAACTTGAAATATTATGAGGTTGAACTATACAATTTCCCCTGTCTGAGAAACAAACCTAACATCTAATAACAAAATCAATTAAATACTGTAAGCCATTTGATTACTTTTATATTAACTTCAAAACTGTCAAGGCATTTGATTACGTTTATACTGAACCAATGCAATTAATATAAATTTCAACAAATATTATCGAGTTTAACTATACAATTGAACCCATTCCTTACAAAATTAAAGCTAAATTCTTGAAAAAATTAATAAAAAACTGGCAAGGCTTAACAGCTTAATAGCTTGGGATAGTAAAAATACTTACATATCATTGTATGGCAGGAGAAAATGTTGCCCTTTCCTAGAATCTTTAAATCTTGTACACAATTCACGCGACCTCTGCACTGCACTGCCACATCCAATGGCACCGATTGTGCCTGGATCTACAAAGCTAATCATGTTGACCATCTTATGCTTCTTCACATATTCATTCAAGAAGCTACAAATTAAATTAAGCAGTCCTTAGTAAAGATTGTCATATTTATTCCAAGGCTATATACTTCGAAAAAAAACTTTGAATGAAAAGCTTACTGAATAAAAAGGCAAATGACAGAGCCGGCCATTTCACCGCCAGAGCACACTGCATGTATATCAGATAAGAACATGATTTGCTTCTTTGTAAAGCCAAATGCTTCTTTGCTTAGCTCAAAAGAAATTGTTCGGCCACCACTCAAGGCTTCCTTTGCCCATGTCCACAAACGTTTCATTGCAGAAGGATAATTCGGACCAATTTGAACAACAAGCTCTGGTTCAAATTCTTCAATTACTTTATACGTCTTCTTCATTTTCTTAGCACGGGCTTTCTTGGTTTTCTAAAACAATTGCAAATAAAAATAATTAAAAAACTAGACTAAACAAACACATAGTACATATATTAACCATACTAAAAAAGCATTCTGACCTTGGCGGCCAAAACATGAGAAGTACTGCTATTGTTTCCTGCAATTATCATGTTTCTCGGCCATGCAATAAAAGTTCCCATGGCTTCTTGAACAGTCAAAATTTCATCCCCGATAGGGAAGGGAATCTTAGCATCTCCTTGAATGACTTTAGTGATAGACACCCTTGCGTTCTTTTCTCCAAGACTTACTCCATGGATAGTCTTCTCATGTCCTTCGGAAACGCGTACTTCATCAATTATTGCACAAGCAACAATGTTGCTCAACGATCCAACAGCCAATCGGCATACAGAACCACCTGAAGAATCCACTTTCATTTCCTCAACAGCCCTTCCATTATCATCCTCACCTGCCACCTTTTTATTATCCTCAAGCTCCACCGCTAAATCCACAAACAAATTATCTATCAATGTCACATTTTTATGATCACCTACAGCCACATCCACATCCACATCAACCCCACCCTTAGAGTGACAGCTTGCCTGCTGGGAATTTGGTTTCGGACTACCATCATATTGTACACCATTTTTCGATGAATGTGCATTGTATTTTTCAAATTCAGCAGCCCAAAATGCATCTCTCTCTTTAATAATTTTTGGAGTCTCCTCTGCCATGTACTTTTGAATTGCCTCACGTACGCTTTCTTCCACTGTCCTCGCTTTTTTTTCCCTCGGAAGATCAAAATAAACCGACTGCTTCACATGAATTCCCTGACCACGTACTCTGCCTCCGTGCTCAGGCTTACCGAGCGCCATTGTTAACACATCATTAGTACCTTCAACTTTAAGCTTTCCTTCCTTAACCTCCTCCTTCATCTTTTTCTACAAAAAATTCAGTAACATTTTTCACCATAAGCACATACATCCTTTAAGCACATTCATCCTTTAATTAAAATATTACACAACTAACACCAATTTGTTTTTACTAGTTATAAGCACATTCATCCTTTAATATATTTAATTTAATAGATTCAATTGCAAGCACAAGAGACGACTTAGTTTACTTGGTGGTACATGGGACCTAGTAAGTACATTCATTGACAAACTAATCCAAGGATAAAAAAATATTAAAATAAAATATTAACCAACACAGAATACAAAATCTAGACATTTAATATTATGAACCAATTTTCAATATAAACATGTGTATTTGACTCTCTTAGTGAACAGGGGATTATTAAAATATATAATTAACTACTAATATTAAATATGATACAATCAACATGCTACTAGCACTAAAGGCATACAAACAAATCCTAAGTTAAACTAGAGACCACTAATTCGAATTATACATTGTAATAGAAAAAGATAAACTATAGAAAGGCTTCATGTGTATATAATTTATTAAAATTTAACTTTTGAAACTTCAGTTCCTTATTAAAAAATACACAAATATGTGCATCAAATAGAATGGAAAATTATATTAATAACTTACAATTTCCTTAGCTTTTTCTGCAACTTCATCATTTAAAAAATTACCATCTTCGTCCATCCTTGCTAGGATCCAAGTGTCCGACCGATCTACTTCCTCTGCATCTGGATGAGATTCAGTCTACATTTACATGTAAAGGATCACCTTAGTAATAACATAAACATGCTTGTAAAATTAATATGAAGAAAAAAATGTGCTTGTTATTTCATTTCACTAACCCATTCATTCTCGAGATTAGCATAACCTTTTCGAGACATTCGATGTGGATATTTACTCAGCTTCCTTCTTTCTTGTTGTTCTTTATGAATTTTCTTCATAAAAAGCAGCAATAAGGTTAGAAGATCATAACTAAGTAAATATTAAAATGAATAAAGCTAAGTAGAAATATACCAGAAACTCAGGCGACGTGCGGTCAGCAACAAATATGTCCCAGTGTGATTTTTCTATAAAAGTAAAATCTGCAGGAGGATGTGCAAAAAATTGAGGTTGATCCAGATAAGGAAGAATGTAGTACTTGGTCAGCCGACATTTAAATTCCCTCCATTTTGCCCCGGCCGATCTGAATACCAACTTTTTTGCAGACTCAGGTACAACATAAGCCATCTACGGACATATACCAACAAATTTAAAGTTAAAAGGTGCTAGTTAATGAAGAACAAATAATAAAAATAAAAGTTAAAATGATGGAAGTTATTTATATTCATTTTACCTGCACACAGTCCCAAATTTTTGTCTTTGTCTCTTTAGGAACACATTTCCAAGAATCATGCCAGATCGGGATTTTGGTTCTTGCCAAAACTCCAATATATGATTGCATCTCTTTACCTTCTTCACCATATGGCTCTCCTTTTGCATTAAAAGACACAGTAAGTTTGATCCCTCAGATCTTGCGTTTCACAATTCGGTGCATCGTTACACAGCCTCGCTTCAATAGTTTTAGTCCTTGAGTATTGTCCGGTTTGGTAACAACTTTTTCTCGTTTTCTTTTCTTTGATATTTTCTTTTGTAAGTTTTCAGAAATGGCCTTCTTCACAGTTTTTGGGGGAGAACTCAATGGAGTGGAGGTCTCGCTATTCGTGGACTTTTTCTTTCTTAAAGCCCTTAGCACACTCATTGTCCTTGGATGGGGTGAAGATCGTGTCTTTTTGAACCCATTCCGGTGAGACGCTTTCTTTTTCAAATTTCCCTTATCTGCCTTGGTCTTCTTCTTAGGAGTACCCATAACCTGTGAAGTACACAAACAAGGAATAAGTACAACATTAACATGACAGTAAACTCAATAAAACTCAAAGACATTACAGGTAAAAGAACCTAAAAACAACAAAAGAATAACCATCTGAGATATCTTAACTTTCCCACTTAAAAGCGTATTATAAATTTTACTTAAAATGACACACTTTGAGTGCCTAAACTAACCAGAGATGTACACAAACAAACATTCAACCACCAATAAAATCTAGCTTATAATCGTACAACTTACGGCATGTGAATAAAGATAAATTATCCATTTATTATAGGACAGTAGCACAGGGCACATTCAACTAACTAATCGACTGCAGAGTTATAACAAACAAACCAGTAATTTCATCTCAAAAATCAATAGAAACATGAAACAAAAAACAAGAAATTAGCACAGTTACAAGATTTCAAACAGAAATTAGCACCCTGTTAATATCCATTTGGAACAAAAAACAAGAGAATAGCAAGAACCGGGGGTTTCATCATTAGATAATTACAGTTTAAAACCAGGGGTTTCATCATCAACACTCAACACTCCACAATTGCATGCAAAATTTACATAATAAAACAAACCAAAGACACTCCACAATACCATCAAACATTGCATGCAACATTCCGCAAAGCAAAGACACTCCACAATACCATCAAACAGAGCATGCAACATTTAAATCTCATAAAATATTGAGTTAAAAATAAAAAACCCCAACATAAATTGAAGAGGGTTTTATAGTTCTAAAATAAATCAAAAAACCCCAAATAAATTGAATAACATTTTAGAAACTTATTAAAAACATGTAAAAATCAAAAACCCCCAAATATAGATGAGGGCTTTATGGTCTCTAATTGAATTAGAAACATACCAGTATAATCGAATGGAAGAAGAGGAAGAAGATTGTGTGAAGAAGAGGAAGAAGATTGGGTGAAGAAGAGGAAGAAGATTGTGTGAAGAAAATCACTGTGAAGAAGAGTAACTGATGATGGGGAAGAAGGGGGTTGGGGAGTTATGACGAGGAGTAACTGATGGGGAAGAAGGAGGTTGGGGAGTAAAGTTTTTGGGGGGATATTTCGGGGGGATACTAAAAAATAAAGGGGGGAGATTAAATTTAAAAGAGAGGGAAAATGAAAAATATTCACTTCAAACCAACGGCTTAGATACAGATCTGGTTTAATCCAATGATCAACAAAATCTGTTATTATTTAATTTTTTTAAAACCTAAAAATCAAAAATTAAAATATATATAAATTATCCATATATTTGGAGATATAGTAACTGTTGTAAGATCAACTATCACATAACGGTTCTTACAGGATACCGTTATCGTATGCTATATTATTTAAATAGTAGTTGTGTAACGGTTTCTTACACACACCGTTGTCTCATATATTTTCCAACAAGAATTTTTTGTCCTAAACCGTTGTCTATAATCTAAAACAAAAATAAGAATAATCTATTGTAAAACTTTTAATTTTTAAATGTTCGATGTTTGCGAGTGCACATATGTTGATAAAACATTTGACGTAATCCATAAAAGTTAAATTTTTGGTACCTTAAAAGTTCGATAATCTGATTCGAAGACTTCGATTATATCACTATAAACAAATAATAATAATAATTAAGAATATTACTATAAACAAACGTAGATTACGCTGACAGAGACGTTTGTGAATAAAAATTTATTAAACAACTATTAATTAAGGATATTAAGTTTCTCTTTGTAAAATTTTAAAATAATTAAAGATGGAGTTGTAACTAGGGTGGAGCACGGTTTGGTTTGGGACATTTTTTGGCCAAAACTGAAACTAAAACCGTATGTCCTTAATTTTAATATTTAATAAATATAAGTTGAATTTACGACTTATAAGTTGATAAGTAAGTTATGTTTCAAGATGTCAATCTAATCAAAATTCATTAATTTTAATTAGATGTTGAATTGTTGCATTATGATTTTAGTGAAAATAAATATAAAGCTATTTTATTGAAAGCTGAAAAAGACTTTCATTCATAAGAAAAAAGAATTACTATCGTTGGGATCTGATTCTGCAGTAGAATCAGATCCCAACGATAGTAATTCTTTTTTCTTATGAATGAAAGTCTTTTTCAACTTTCAATAAAATAGTTTTACATTTATTTTCACTAAAATTATAATTCAACAATTCAACATCTAATTAAAATTAATGAATTTTGATTAGATTGACATCTTGAAACATAACTTTATAAAATAAAGTTGATGAAGAAGAAAAAATCAAAATATATTCAGAACAAAGTACGTCGTTACTAACATTCAACTTATCAGCTTATAAGTCGTAAATTCAACTTATAAGTAGGGTCGACTGATAAGGTGACTTATAAGGGGTTACGGTTACGATATAAGGATCACTAGGGGAGGAGAATTTATGATTATGCCTCCTGAGTTAGAGTCTGTCCCTAAATGCGGTTTAGCTTGGTTCACGTGGTTTGCAGGCTATTGCGTGAACCCGTAGGGTTTACCCAGTGCGCACCTGAAGGGTAGCGGCTGCGGGTTACCTACAATAAAAAAAATTATTCGGGGTTAAGATAGGGTTTAAAGTATAATGTTTAGAATAATTGATGAATATGCTTAATAAGAAAGATTCAATTAATATAAAAACACATCGGAACATCTTTTTCTAGAAAAGGTATCAATATTGTATATGATAATCATATTCATATTCGAAGCACATCCATATGTTTGGATCATTGAAAGGGTGATTTAAACATCCGTATAATTGGATCGTCGAAAATATTTACAAATTTAGAAAATATCGATAAACATGGGATATCAACTCCAAAAAGTCGAACTTATCGCTAGTGAGTTATATGTAACAGTTTACAAACAACTATTTAATCTAGTGTTGGGCAATAGTTTTTCAAAAACACTATTATGTAAAACAATATATAGTTCGGAACTCCCAATTGTCGATACGATCAAGTTGTAAAAACAAATAACAAACTAAAGATAATTAGATGATTTATTTACCGATCGTTTAACACTAATAATATAAAAAATATTGAAATTGAAAATGATAATAAAGACATTCTAAACGATTCAAACTACACTAATATCTATTAAAGAACATCTTCACAATTTTTCGTGTAATATAAATTCGATATTCTTATTACCGACATACTATTTTGTTAAAATAATTTGTGATTATTTATTTTTTAATAAATTATATAATTTATTCCTCTATATTAATTTATTCAAATACATAAAATCCAAATTATTGTGGTCCTAGAGAATAAATGAATTAATATTATTCAAAATATTTTAATTTATGAGCCATGTATTTTTTATATAATAATTTAGTTGAGACTTAAACATATTATTAATTACTTTTTATTTCAGACATATATTTGTTCGGACATATGTATCTGTCGGAACAAGAACACATTTATTTACTTGGTAGTTAGGCCGTTCATCCATGTCCATGTGCTCTCAAATCCATAATACTCTCAAATCTATGCTCAAATTCGTGCTAATACTCTCAAATCTATGCTCAAAATCGTGCTCATACCCTCAAGTCCTCAAATCTAGATATCAAATCCATGTCACATCAAGATTCCAAGACATCAAGATCTCGGGTTTTAAATTTATTTTCACACTTGAACAGGTAAGTACAGTCTTTTATGAAGTCGGGTTTATATGTACTCTCTTTTGAATTCATTTTGATGAATTCATTCTTTTGTGATTCTGAACTAGGGTTCATATTGATTTGGGGGAAATATAAAGACTTCACAATTCATTTTTAAGAAGCTATAAAGACAGGTAAGTACTTTAATTTATGCATTTGGGTTATATAAGTCCTCTGTTTTGAATTCATTTTGATGCCTTTTTTACTTCAATTAGGGTTCAGTTATAAAGATTTTGGGGAAATTTAAAGATTTCATAATTTAGTCTGAATTTGAGGTTCTATTCAGACTTTTAAAAGATGGATAGGTCATGGTTAAAAGCGGATAGAAGAACGAAAGAGTTCAAAAAAGGAGTGGAAGATTTGTTAATATTTGCATTTGAGAATGGTTATAATGCAGAAAAAATCAGTTGTCCATGTGTAAACTGCGCACATAGTAAATCATGGAGAGCGCAGATAGTTAAAAACCATCTTTTTCAAAATGGTATTGATCAAACTTATACACGTTGGATATGGCACGGGGAGAATAATTCTGTAGAAAGTTCTAATGAAACCGATACTTCGGAATCTATCAATCAAGGCACCTCAAGAATGGGTGAACGTGACGAGGACGACGACGATGATATGTCTTCTGATGAAAGTTCTGACGAAACCGACACTTCTGATTTCATTAACCATGTTAAAGGTGAACATCAACCTCTTTATCCTGGATGTGGGAGGTACACTAAGATGAAAGCTCTGGTCTAGTTATACAACTTGAAAGTGAAGCATGGTATGTCTGATTCATGCTTCAGTGATATTCTGTTATTACTTGGCTCTTTACTTCCAGAAGGCAACAACATCCCTTCTTCCTTCAATGAAGCAAAAAAACCTTATGTGCATTAGGAATGGGGTATGAAAAGATACACGCATGTCCGAATAATTGTCTCTTATACCGTGGCGATTTAGATGAAGAACAAACTACTTGTCGCGTATGTAAGGCCTCTAGATGGAAATTGAACAAAAAAGGAGATGAACTTGAAGGGGTCCCTGCTAAAGTTCTATGGTATTTCCCGCTGATACCAAGATTACGAAATTTATTCAATACACCTCACATTGCAAAGGACATGACATGGCATGACACCGAGCGACAAAAGGATGGTAAAATGAGGCATCCGGCTGATTCAATAACATGGAAGGATGTCGACCAAAAATGGCCTGATTTTGCATCAGAGACTAGGAACCTTCGATTAGCTTTATCTTCCGATGGTTTCAATCCTTTTCATGGAAACCATACTGATTACTCAAGCTGGCCTGTTTTGCTATCAATTTATAACCTTCCTCCATGGCTTTGTATGAAGAGAAGGTATATTATGCTCTGCTTGTTAATATCTGGACCGACTGAGCCTGGAAATGATATCGATGTGTTCCTTCAACCACTAATAGAAGATCTGCAAGAGTTGTGGCATGGGAAACAAATGTACGACACTTATAAGAAAGAGTCTTTTATGCTTAGGGGCATTTTATTATGGACAATAAGTGATTATCCTGCCTTAGGGAACTTGTCAGGAAATGTTATTAAAGGGTATAATGCGTGTACTATTTGTATTGATGAAACGAAAGCTACTAGGTTGGTTAATTATCGTAAGACGGTGATTATGAGGCATCGAAGATGGTTGCCCCGTAATCATCCTTATAGAAGGCAGAAATCAGCTTTTGATAACACTGTGGAGAAGGGGGTCGCCCCTGTTCCATTAACCGGAGAAGAGGTTTTTCAAAGAGTACAGCATTTAAGGGCCCATGTATTTGGAAAGAAACAACGGCAACCACGATGGAAGAAAGGTGAACCTAGACCTGTTTGGAAAAAGGTTTCAATATTCTTCCAACTTGAGTATTGGGAATTTTTGCCAGTTAGGCATGTTCTCGATGTGATGCACATCGAGAAAAATATATGCGAAGCCCTTGTTGGAACTTTACTAAATATTCCGGGGAAGACAAAAGATAGGGAATCTGTTCGTCTTGATATGGCTGAAATGGGAATAAGAACGGAGCTGAGACCTAAGACTCCTGGAAAGAAAGAAAAGGTACCGTTGGCATCATGGAACTTAACGCATGCAGAAAAAAAAATAGTTTGCTCATCATTTCTTAAAATGAAGTTGGCAGATGGATTTTGTTCAAATATTAAGAATCTTGTAAACATGGAAACTCTCGGCTTGTTGGAATGAAATCTCATGATTGTCACACGATATTGCATCATTTGCTTCCAATCTCAATTCGATCAGTATTACAAAAACAAGTCAGGTGCACAATTATTAGGTTTTGCCTTTTCTTCAAGGCAATTTGCAGTAAAGTGATCAATGTAGACAAGTTGGAAAAAATGCAGAGTGAGTTAGTGGAAACATTGTGCCAGCTTGAAAAGCACTTTCCCCCTTCGTTCTTTGATGTGATGATCCATCTCTCAGTTCATCTCGTGAGAGAGGTTAAACTTTGTGGGCCAATATTCCTTCGTTGGATGTATCCCTTCGAGAGATATCTAAAAGCGTTTAAAGGATATGTACGGAACCCGGCTCATCCCGAAGGGTGTATTGCTGAGGCATACGTTGCCGAAGAGGCGGTGGAGTGTTTGGTGAATTTTGAAAAATCTACCGTAGGAGTGTCTCAAAATGCAAAGTATGAGCAGAATGCAAGACCTCTATCTGGTGCGACATTGATAAAGCCGGGCGATGAGGACTTGCATCTAGCACATTTGTGTTTTCTCCAAAATACAACTAACATTAGACCATATTTTGAGTAAGTTAGTGATATTTAAGTGTGTGTTATTTCATTATTTTATGCACTTTGATTAATATACTAAAGAAAGTGATTTTTCTCGCAGCGAGCATATGGCATCTTTGATGACAAGATACCAACAAAATGAAAATGATGAAGTCTGGCTTAAAAACAAGCAAAATGCAAAATTTCATAAATGGTTCAGGAAAAAGGTATAATTGTTATTTGAATAAAAACATCATAAATAGGCCTAGTTTATATTTTTTCCTGGTAAATGTATTTGTTATTTGTTTATTTAAGCAAACATCATAATTAATATTTATCAATTTGTTTTAAATAGATTCAATCAGAATTGTTGGATGACCATAACAACATACCTGAGGAGATAAGGTGGATTGCTGAAGGGCCCAACAAGAATGTCCCTACATTTAGCGGATATAGAATCAATGGTGTTACGTTTAGCACCAAGGAGCGTGATGACACTCGACAAGTTCAGTGTAGTGGTGTTTGTGTCATTGCAGATACAATGCTTGTACAGGGTAAGGAGAAGAATATTGAACATACTTCACAGACCTACTATGGAGTTATAACAAGTATATGGGAGTTGGACTATAACAAATTTAGAGTCCCAATATTTCGTTGTAATTGGGTAGATATGAACCAGGGGGTTAAGGTAGATGACTTGGGATATACAATTGTTAATTTGAACAATTTAGGTTTTGTAAATGATCCGTTCGTGCTAGGGAAACATGTTAAGCAGGTTTGTTACATTGATGATCCTCTTGAAAAACATTGGTATGTCGTGTTGAAATTACCGGAAAAGAACTGTTATGAACAATGTGACGATGAAAATGATGGATCAGTAGAAATAGAACTTGAGAATGAGCTGCACTTGCCAATGTTTCCCAATGTTGACGAACTTGATGAGGAAAAAGCTAGTTATATGCGGGACGAAGATGAATGGATTCAACTCCCATGATGGTAAAAATTACCTTCTTTTAAGTTAAATTGTCTAGAAAATTACCCCAGCATGAGTTACCTCTCTGCCTTCTATAATTTATTTATTCGTAAATCTTTTTTTATTTCTCGAATTATTATTTGCCAAAATTTGATAATTTTAATTAATCAGTGTCAATTACGATTACTGTTTTAATATATATGAAGTTAGCAGTTTTTTTAATTTTTATAAATGATTTATCATACTGGAATTTGTCATTTTCTAATTTATCGCTCCCTTTTTTCTTGATTGTTTGGACTGTCTGGCATTTATATGTTGGATTCAGTGTCATCTAATTATTGGACAGTAGTGTTGATGGGCCATAAACCCTGTTAATCTTAAATTTGTAACCATGTTCAGTTTTTTTATTTTTCTTTCAGTGACCAATGTGATTATTGATCCGGATTTCATTGTTTCCCGTTTTTGCCCATTTTCGTGGAAAAGCCTGTTTGATTGCATTATTGGTTTTATAGACATGCCTAATTAAAACTGTTGGTCGCTTGTCAAGGTTTTGGTTGGAATTCTGATCGAATAAGGTGTTCATATATGATACCCTGCTTCTTCTCTGCCAACAACTTGTTACTGGGGGTGGAGGGTTACCAGCACCTTCTTCCACTGTCTTCAGCTGGAGGAATTTGGTCCAAGTCAACTGGTGACGATTAAAAAACGGGAACTTACTGCCAATGAAAAGACCCTGCTCTAGCTGCAGAAAAAGTCAAGAACACGGGTATTAGAAAGACACAGCGAGGAAGAAAATACTCAGTAATCATCTAACATCAACTCATCAAGTTTCTTCAAGAAATACTCTTGATATTTTACTTATTTATGAACTTTTATCAATTTGCTTACCTGGAATACATTTCTTTCACCCACAATTGCTCCATTGACAAACTTTGTGTTGTCTCTTGTTATATTAGCCTGTAAGAATGCCATTCGGTCAATGCCAGTGCCACTGAGGGTTGTCGGAGGTCCATCAGCACTTACGCCTCCACTTGGCAACACCCTTTGCTCAGCTGGACATATATTACTACTTTCATCTCGTGTTGTTATCTCTTCCATCACAATTCCATAAGTGAACTTGCTTTGACGAGTGAAATTCTGCAATAAGTAACTATTTGTTGGTTGTGATAAGTAAGCTTACATAACATCTTAATAAGTAATTTGGTTTGTGAATTATCCAATTGAAATTAGTTGTTGACTTGAGGAAATATTCTGATTTGCCAACTTGATTGAGGGTTTTTTGCTAGTCTATATTGGTTGGATGATATTTTGTTAGGTAGTCATTGGTTGGCTACTTTTGGATTAATTTTCTGGGGATTTAATATATATACAACTCATTTTTTTCATTTTAACATTACTCAGAGACAACAGTTTATAGATAATCTATTAAACCATCTTCTACCTAGAGTTTAGACAACATGCATGAAGAACCAAACCATTGTGTGTTTAAGTTTCTAACAAGTTTTTTACATCTCAAACCGTTGTCTATTAGTTGATAGATGAAAAAAGTAAACTGCTGAGTTGTTAAAATTTTGTGGGAGATTAAATTAAAATAGGAGGGAGAATGAAAAATAAATAATTCAAAACAACCTCTAAAAGTATCTTTTAAAGTGTGGTGTTTAGACAACGCGTTATAAAAAGAAAATAAATTATAAAATATTTAATGTAAATATGAAATTAATGATATAATTATTTTTTTATGTAAGTAGTATAGTAGAGTTTGTAAAGAAGTTAGAGTTTAAGTAGTATAATATAGATATAACTAGTACAAATGAGAGAGTTTGTAGTTATGTTGGATACATAAATTAAATATTTTAATAAATTATATGTGTTTAATTTTTTTTGGAAGGTGGTAGCAAATATTTTAGGAAGGTGTTAAGCAGCTACCAAACCAATCAATTATAATAGTATAGTATAGATGGTTTCTCCCTATAGCATTTAAATAACTATATAATTTACATGATTAACAAATCATTATCATGTTTTACCTACATGTTTGTACTCAAAATATCAAACTATTATAACCATAATATTTTATATTGTATTTTATTTTTAAAAATTTTACAATATTCAATAGAATATATTTATGAGCCTAATCATACTAGCTTTATTTCTTTTAACGCCAGAACCTCAAAATACTTTTAAAATGTTTGTTTGAGAAGCCACATAAATATAGAAGAAGATTATGAGATGGTTTTTGTAAGTATAATACATTAATTATTGTTTTTTATCTATGATTGTCCATCTTCTATTCCCATAGAAAATTAAATAATTTTGATTATACTTGTATCATTTCAAAATCCAATATAATATTCTCCCAAACATATGACTTACTTTTAAAAATCTATATATTATGAAATATATTTATTCAAATTATAATATTACTATTTTGGCATTTATTTTTTAAAAAATTAAGATGGTAAGAAGAATCTAGAACGTCCATTTCAATTCTAGCACTCGTACTTCTTAAAAACATCCGTAGAAGTTTAAATTCACATATGTTAGCTCTATTATGTTAGATGTATGTCTTAATAACCCCACTAAAATTTTTCTACACACATATGTGTATTAT
Source organism: Apium graveolens (assembly GCF_009905375.1). Taxonomy (NCBI): domain Eukaryota; kingdom Viridiplantae; phylum Streptophyta; class Magnoliopsida; order Apiales; family Apiaceae; genus Apium; species Apium graveolens. The sequence continues at coordinate 99,940,331 of NC_133656.1, forward strand.
TTGTACAAGTACCCCCCACAATCTTGTGTTATCCCTTATAAACTCTAAGCTTAGGTAATGATAAACTTGAGATAATTCTTTTAACTCTCATGTGATTATTCTCTTTGTAGGAAATTAATTAATGTTTTTATGGGTGTTGTATGAAATATATATTTAAATATATGTCTATGTGACCAACTTAAACTATATATGGATTCATTTTATGATATTAAGGATTTCAATTTTGTAATTGTAAATAAAATTTGACACTTTGTAGTGTTTCAAGATTTAAGGTCTCGGGGATCAGCACAATTAATTTACACTGAGAAATGCATTTAGAATATATTATAATTGCTTTGATTTTTTGTTTTTCTTTTAAAAATTAGTATCTTAATTATTTTAAAGCATCAACATGTTAACATGTTTAGTTTCTCAAATTTGAGTAGTTTTACTCTATTGTTTCGCCTACAGCAAGAACAATATCAAGGGCAACACCAAGGCCAATACCCAACATTCATTCTGCACGGACAGTCACAAAGCCAAGACCCAACCTGGGTCCCAACAAGAAGAAGATCAGCAACAAGTTCAAGGGCACACAGGTAAGAACATATTAGGGAGAATTCTTTATCTTTTGAAAGTGACTCAAGCACTACTAAAATTTTAGTAGATCATTAAACAAAACAAAGGAATAACCATATAAAGGTTGTTTGTACCAGCTGACTTATTGCATTATAGATGTCATGGAGACTCGGTATATTTTTGGTGCCCACCTACACTATTGCTTCTACGTTCTGATGTCAATTGTTTCAACATATAGGAATTTGTTAAGAACTTTTGCCGAGGATTGGATCATCATTTCCACTATTATCTTTGTTGATTTATCTTCATCATCATCATCAATCATTACACAAAGAGTTATCTTCATCATCATCAATCATTACACAATAGACGTGCTACAATTCTTTCTTTTACGCTCCATCACCCAAAGTCTACTTCATCATGCATACAACCACGTGAAAAGATTAAATTTTTTTAGTGGTTTATAGAGTCGATAGACCTTGCTTCTTTTGTCATATGCGGTAAAGATACATTTCTTGACAATCTCATCTAATCTCATCTAGCTTTTTTCTTTTCTTGTCAGGAATATGTGCATATGCAATGCAACCGAAAATTCTTAGATTTCCAACCAAGCGCTTTGCCAATCGCCGACCTTGTTGGAAGATAAAGATACTTTGGTGCCATTTTTTGTGATACATTGCTCGGCTTGCTTTTTTGTGGGATACTTATACATGTTTGATATTTAATTACAGGTTTTGCTTCTGTTCTTTGTGTCTATTCATTGCAAAACTTCTCTCTTTGTAGTTATCATGTGAGAGACAGACAGCTAGACCTTCTCCTTTTCGATTTAAATTCCAATTATCCTCTTGCACTTGTCCTTTTGTAATGTACCTTATAAAGTTCTCATTTTTGGTTTAAAAATCTAATAACCTAAGAGACTCTCATGCTTTTGGATTACTCATCTGATGAGCCTAGAGAACTGCTCCTGAATTCACATCTGATGAACCTTTGGAACTTCTCCTCTTCAATTCATCATGTGGGCCCGTGGAGCCATGTGCCCCAGTCGTCTGGATATGCTAATCAGGAGCTTATTCTCATTCATCCTCAAGACACCTGCAATAGTGATCCTCGCTCCTCCGACATTATTAAACTTGTGCTCTGAATTATGCTGCTGGTTAAATAGGCTTGGGAGGTTAAAGGAATTTCCATAATGTTGTTCACAGAGGTCAAATGGTTCACGGCTACTGGCAACATCTGAAAATTCAGAATAGTTGCAACACTAATGGAATTGTTTTGATAATATTAATAATTTACACCCATAATGCACAGCAGGTCCAGGGTCCATCACCCATGCTGGAAAGCAAACATTTGCAGTAATGATACAGTTGGAACTTAAACCGTGTACTTCTGAACTGCAGTTGAGTCTGGAGGCACACGGATGTGAGTATAAAGTTGAAGTTGACCCCAAACAAGTAGAGAAATAATGTATCATATCATAGAGCATCATGTTGCAAATGTGTGTACATAAGAAAAAATCTGTTACACTAGTGAAGATGCACAGTCTTCCTTCTTCAAAGTCTTGGGAGAGATGATGCTTAATCCGTTGTACTAGTACACTCATTCCCTAAAATTTAAGTTACAAAAATTAGGAGAATGAATAACTAATCTATTGCAGTTTCTGTTATGTCCTCTTAAAGCGGTACCAGGTATGACTGGAACAGTTATAACCTAATCAAGGAACAATACTTAAACAAAAATAAAAAATATTTTAAAAACCCATGTTTAATTAAATCCTCGTGAATGATATAATTAATAAACCTGACAATCAAGCAACAATACTTTTATTAAAACAAAAAATATTAAAAAAACATATAAACTTTGCACATATTATTCCTTCATAAATGAAAAGGATATAAGATGAAAACAATTTGAAGTGGTCGAAACAATACCTCAACCCTTAATTTTCTCCGGATGAGACTTACCTTTGGTGTTGGTGTCTCTTAACATATTAACCACCACAACCGTGAACATTTGGCAAACCAAGTCATTGCAAGAACATACAAGAACTAATATGCCAATATATGGAATTTGTGAAATAAAGGATGTAATGAGATTAAATATTTCTTTATTACACAAGAGAATTTATTTGAATTTTAATTGGAAAGGCAAAACGTGATAGGATCCACGCCCAAAGCACTTCCATCAACTGAAAAAGGTGAAAGAGAGGTAGATAACTGAGAGGGTTAGAGAAACCATATAGGTTTGTTGCACCACTAAGTACAAAATGAAAGAAACAAAGTTGAGAGACATCAAAATGAAGTATAATATCATTTAGCCAAGAACTATTTGAAAATTGGAAAATCGGTGAGGGCAATTCTTCAAGAATTTCAAAGTTTATGATGTCGAATTTGTTAGATCCCATCATTCCCTTGATTAAGTCATTTAACATGTGGATCAACTTATATATTACGTCATTTTAACAAACCCCTCATATTTAGATGAGCTATCACTATAAGAAAAACAGGTAAATACGACCGGCCAAAAGTCCTCGCATTTACCTAAATATGTCAGGACACGGTCGTATCTTTTAGTTTCTGGATCGGTCATGATACGGGAGGAATATTTAGTAAGTCAGTCATTTTTAAAGTAAATTGGACCAACTAGTTTTGACCATTTAAAAAAAAACCGCTTAAATTCAACTGGCCAAATTTGATCAAGGTAGTCGAATTTGACTTTTCACCAAAAAATTGAAAATCCCCCCCAAACTTTTAAATATTTTGAATAAATTTAAAATGTCTGCCTAAAATTAAATTTACCGTATATGGTCAAAGATGCGAATCTAAATTCCACCACCTTCGGTTGAATTAACAAACACCAGTTTTAAGAGACAAATCTCTCGCTGGAAATTGGAAAATTTCCAGATTCCAGTGAGTTTACCCAGGTCCAGTCATATTCCAGCAGCTTTAATTTCTCCAAAAAGCTCAGTTTTCAGTCCAATTTTCCAAACTTACAAATAACTAGCATTTAACCGATTCCGGCCAAAATCAATTGAACGTCTGTAAAGAAAAAAACAACATTAACAAAAAATTCACCAAACTAAAAAAACCTTAATATAAACAATTTCCCCACCACATACCAAGCATGTAAATGGAGCAACACAGTCAATCATAAATCATGAAAAAAATTATCTACACGCTCATGTTCAATGATCTATCGATTCGTAACTTCAAAACACATCAATAAACAACCTAAAGTAAAAAGTCTAATTCGAATTAAAATCAAGAAAATGGAAATTTTTGAAAAATTATCTACCTAGCTCTCTACCGAATTATTACCTTCAGGACGGAGAGTAAGATGGTGGGAGGGACACAAATAGAAATAGAGGGGGAGAGAGAAAAAGAGAAGGGGTGGGTTACGTGAGTGAAAGGAGGGCTTCGCGTTAAAAATTTTATTTAATCATTTTTTTTACTTATAATTTGGTTTTATTAAATGTAAATTCAACCGTTGGATGAGTGTTTTAGGGGTTAAATTTGGTGTGTTAGATCTAATGCAAGGGGACTATTGAAGTGGCACTAAATTCAACCCGGTCGAATTTAGGAGTGTCGATTAATATTTTTCTTATGCTTTCTTATAATTTCTAGGAAATTAAAATTGTAATTAATTAACTTTTTTCTTACAAATATTATAATATTAAAAATATAATAAATTATATTAACAAATTGTAATTTTAATAAAAAATTTAAAATCATGAAGTTGGTCAATTTGAGCATAAATTCCATGAAAAAGATTGTGTGGTGAAATATTTAGTTAAGTTAATGATACCTTATTTGTTAAAATAATCGAGGTCTAATGATTAAAATTTGTTAAAATTTGCATATAACATTTTCTTGTAACCATTTTAACATCCATGTGGTTGGATGGTCTAATATATAAATAAAAATATTTAATTACCAAACTTTTCGGTTAAAGTTTTACTAGTTGAGTCTCAAGTCATTAAGTTATAATGAGTCAAGTGTAGTCAAATTTTGTTGAACTCAAATTTGGAACTATTTTTTATTTTGTTTTATTAAAACTTCTATACCCAATATGTATTTATAAAATTTTGAAATATTTATTTAATTATTTAACTATTGGTGTATTTTCGTTTCATGTCATTTACCCAAAAGTAAACCCAAAACCTAGACTGAATTTGAGGTTTATTTTCGTGTTCGTATACAAAAAGGTGACTTCTCTAACTTACTTAAAATAAAGGTCTGAGATCAATACTCTTTGCTTAGAGAAGTGAGGGCTTATAACAATGTTATTCTAACTTAGATTGGTTAATAAATTTGCAACATAAATCTTTGCCTGCTAAGAGAGCTCATAGTTACAAATAAGTAGATACATCTTACAAGAAAGCGAGACTGCATGTTGTTATATGGATTTCAATTATGAAAAGTTCTGACCTTGATTTATTTGCCAATTTCATCACAACTCGCCTTAGTATGCTCCACCAGAGACCTCGTCTCTAGCAAAGGCAGAGGTGAGCATATAGTCCTGGAAAAAAAATATTTACTTCCCATAAAGTTGCACTATTTAGATTTAAGAGGAACCTTATCTAAGATCTTACTGCGTAACTGCTTATTGATTATTAATAAATTTGCCTTGATAGTTTCATGGCACTCCTGGCCAATGGTTAGCTCAAAAGTATGAAGTAACTGAAGAAGTTCATAATAAGCAGCTTATACAGATAATTAATCAGATAATTCCAATAAACATTATAAAGAATGCTTAGATGATACTTTGAAGGGAAATCCACTAACAGTTAAGAAGACTCTCTTTTTTGTTAATCAAGTGGTGAATGGAGTAATTTTCTAAAGGATTTCTATGATATATCAACATTAAAGCTAACATGAGAAACTCTAAGTAAGTCCTAGAAAGCTCAAGAAAACCAATAATGAGAATATACTAGTTTTGTGTTGGTTTAATTATAAATATGTATATCCCATTAATATTTTATTAATGTGTAATATTAAAGTAGGTTAGTAAAATAGGAAATAAGTATATAAGTACATCTAAGTAAACATGTAAATATATAGAAAGTACAACTAATTTATACAAAATTTAAATATGTTAATAATTAAATAAAAAATAAGTATACAAATGCATATAAATAAACATGCAATGCTTAGAAATACGACCCACCATTTAATTGAACCAACACACTACTTTCCTATTCATTATTAAATAATTAAGTATCTGTCATGAGTTGCATACATGATAAAAAGGGTGTATATAGTAAATATGATGTCGTTATTTTCCTAGAATGAAAACTAATACGAACCCATTATATTTTCCCTTATTACATGAAACTCTAAACCATTTTACA